>NW_028257055.1:0-125607 GCF_035046125.1 Drosophila serrata
TTCCACAATTTTAATAGTGTAATAAATGATGATTAATTTCAATTGGGAAACCTCACATGTGTTAGTTGTTCGGCTCTTAAAAAGCTGCATACTAAATTTAGCTTTTTAAGAAATCCAATTTTTTTTAGGTTTTTCACAATTTGATTAATGTAATTAATGATGATTAATTTCCATGCGGAAACCGCTCCTGTGTGAGTTATTTGGCGCTTAACAAATCTGCATAATTTAACTTTTTAAGAAATCCAATTTTTTTTTTATATTTTCCACAATTTGTAATTAATGATGATTAATTTCAATTCGGAAACCGCTCCTGTGTGAGTTATTTGGCGCTTAACAAATCTGCATAATTTAACTTTTTAAGAAATCCAATTTTTTTAGATTTCCACAATTTTAATAATGTAATTAATGATGATTAATTTCAATTGGGAAAACTCACATGTGTTAGTTGTTCGGCTCTTAAAAAATCTGCATACTAAATTTAGCTTTTTAAGAAATCCAATTTTTTTTAGATTTTTCACAATTTGAATGATGTAATTAATGATGATTAATTTCCATGCGGAAACCGCTCCTGTGTGAGTTATTTGGCGCTTAACAAATCTGCATACTAAATTTAGCTTTTTAAGAAATCCAATTTTTTTTTAGATTTCAACAATTTTAATAATGTAATAAATGATGATTAATTTCAATTGCGGAAACCGCTCCTGTGTGAGTTGTTTGGCTCTTAACAAATCTGCATACTAAATTAAGCTTTTTAAGAAATCCAATTTTTTTTAGATTTCAACAATTTTAATAATGTAATAAATGATGATTAATTTCAATTGGGAAACCTCACATGTGTTAGTTGTTCGGCTCTTAAAAAATCTGCATACTAAATTAAGCTTTTTAAGAAATCCAATTTTTTTTTAGATTTTTCACAATTTGAATGATGTAATTAATGATGATTAATTTCCATGCGGAAACCGCTCCTGTGTGAGTTATTTGGCGCTTAACAAATCTGCATAATTTAACTTTTTAAGAAATCCAATTTTTTTTAGATTTCCACAATTTTAATAATGTAATTAATGATGATTAATTTCAATTGGGAAACCTCACATTTTTCACAATTTGAATAATGTAATTAATGATGATTAATTTCAATGCGGAAACCGCTCCTGTGTGAGTTATTTGGCTCTTAACAAATCTGCATACTAAATTTAACTTTTTAAGAAATCCAATTTTTTTTAGATTTTCACAATTTGAATAATGTAATTAATGATGATTAATTTCAATGCGGAAACCGCTCCTGTGTGAGTTATTTGGCGCTTAACAAATCTGCATACTAAATTTAGCTTTTTAAGAAATCCAATTTTTTTTAGATTTCCACAATTTTAATAATGTAATTAATGATGATTAATTTCAATTGGGAAACCTCACATGTGTTAGTTGTTTGGCTCTTAAAAAATCTGCATACTAAATTAAGCTTTTTAAGAAATCCAATTTTTTTTAGATTTCAACAATTTTAATAGTGTAATAAATGATGATTAATTTCAATTGGGAAACCTCAAATTTTTCACAATTTGATTAATGTAATTAATGATGATTAATTTCCATGCGGAAACCGCTCCTGTGTGAGTTATTTGGCTCTTAACAAATCTGCATACTAAATTTAGCTTTTTAAGAAATCCAATTTTTTTTTTAGATTTTTCACAATTTGAATAATGTAATTAATGATGATTAATTTCAATTCGGAAACCGCTCCTGTGTGAGTTATTTGGCTCTTAACAAATCTGCATAATTTAACTTTTTAAGAAATCCAATTTTTTTAGATTTCCACAATTTTAATAATGTAATAAATGATGATTAATTTCAATTGGGAAACCTCACATGTGTTAGTTGTTTGGCTCTTAAAAAATCTGCATACTAAATTAAGCTTTTTAAGAAATCCAATTTTTTTTAGATTTCACAATTTTAATAATGTAATAAATGATGATTAATTTCAATTGGGAAACCTCACATGTGTTAGTTGTTTGGCTCTTAAAAAATCTGCATACTAAATTAAGCTTTTTAAGAAATCCAATTTTTTTTAGATTTTTCACAATTTGATTAATGTAATTAATGATGATTAATTTCAATTGGGAAACCTCAAATTTTTCACAATTTGAATAATGTAATTAATGATGATTAATTTCCATACGGAAACCGCTCCTGTGTGAGTTATTTGGCGCCTAACAAATCTGCATACTAATTTAACTTTTTAAGAAATCCAATTTTTTTTTAGATTTTCCACAATTTTAATAATGTAATTAATGATGATTAATTTCAATTCGGAAACCGCTCCTGTGTGAGTTATTTGGCTCTTAACAAATCTGCATATAATTTAACTTTTTAAGAAATCCAATTTTTTTTAGATTTTCAACAATTTTAATAATGTAATTAATGATGATTAATTTCAATTGGGAAACGCTCACTGTGTTAGTTGTTTGGCTCTTAAAAATCTGCATACTAAATTTAGCTTTTTAAGAAATCCAATTTTTTTTTAGATTTTTCACAATTTGAATGATGTAATTAATGATGATTAATTTCCATGCGGAAACCGCTCCTGTGTGAGTTATTTGGCGCTTAACAAATCTGCATAATTTAACTTTTTAAGAAATCCAATTTTTTTTAGATTTCAACAATTTTAATAATGTAATAAATGATGATTAATTTCAATTGGGAAACCTCACATGTGTGAGTTATTTGGCGCTTAACAAATCTGCATAATTTAACTTTTTAAGAAATCCAATTTTTTTAGATTTCCACAATTTTAATAATGTAATAAATGATGATTAATTTCAATTGGGAAACCTCACATGTGTTAGTTGTTCGGCTCTTAAAAAATCTGCATACTAAATTTAGCTTTTTAAGAAATCCAATTTTTTTTAGATTTTTCACAATTTGAATAATGTAATTAATGACGATTAATTTCCATGCGGAAACCGCTCCTGTGTGAGTTATTTGGCGCTTAACAAATCTGCATAATTTAACTTTTTAAGAAATCCAATTTTTTTTTAGATTTTCCACAATTTGAATGATGTAATTAATGATGATTAATTTCAATTCGGAAACCGCTCCTGTGTTAGTTGTTTGGCGCTTAACAAATCTGCATACTAATTTAACTTTTTAAGAAATCCAATTTTTTTTAGATTTCAACAATTTTAATAATGTAATAAATGATGATTAATTTCAATTGGGAAACCTCACATGTGTTAGTTGTTTGGCTCTTAAAAAATCTGCATACTAAATTAAGCTTTTTAAGAAATCCAATTTTTTTTAGATTTCAACAATTTTAATAGTGTAATAAATGATGATTAATTTCAATTGGGAAACCTCAAATTTTTCACAATTTGATTAATGTAATTAATGATGATTAATTTCCATGCGGAAACCGCTCCTGTGTGAGTTATTTGGCGCTTAACAAATCTGCATACTAAATTTAGCTTTTTAAGAAATCCAATTTTTTTTTAGATTTCAACAATTTTAATAATGTAATAAATGATGATTAATTTCAATGCGGAAACCGCTCCTGTGTGAGTTATTTGGCTCTTAACAAATCTGCATAATTTAACTTTTTAAGAAATCCAATTTTTTTTAGATTTCCACAATTTTAATAATGTAATTAATGATGATTAATTTCAATTGGGAAAACGTCTAAATTTTTCACAATTTAATGATGTAATTAATGATGATTAATTTCCATGCGGAAACCTCTCCTGTGTGAGTTATTTGGCTCTTAACAAATCTGCATACTAAATTTAGCTTTTTAAGAAATCCAATTTTTTTTTAGATTTTTCACAATTTGAATAATGTAATTAATGATGATTAATTTCAATGCGGAAACCGCTCCTGTGTGAGTTATTTGGCGCTTAACAAATCTGCATAATTTAACTTTTTAAGAAATCCAATTTTTTTTAGATTTCAACAATTTTAATAATGTAATAAATGATGATTAATTTCAATTGGGAAACCTCACATGTGTTAGTTGTTTGGCTCTTAAAAAATCTGCATACTAAATTAAGCTTTTTAAGAAATCCAATTTTTTTAGATTTCCACAATTATAATAATGTAATAAATGATGATTAATTTCAATTGGGAAACCTCACATGTGTTAGTTGTTTGGCTCTTAAAAAATCTGCATACTAAATTAAGCTTTTTAAGAAATCCAATTTTTTTTAGATTTTTCACAATTTGATTAATGTAATTAATGATGATTAATTTCAATGCGGAAACCGCTCCTGTGTGAGTTATTTGGCGCTTAACAAATCTGCATAATTTAACTTTTTAAGAAATCCAATTTTTTTTAGATTTCCACAATTATAATAATGTAATTAATGATGATTAATTTCAATTGGGAAACCTCACATGTGTTAGTTGTTCGGCTCTTAAAAAATCTGCATACTAAATTTAGCTTTTTAAGAAATCCAATTTTTTTTTAGATTTTTCACAATTTGAATAATGTAATTAATGATGATTAATTTCCATGCGGAAACCGCTCCTGTGTGAGTTATTTGGCGCTTAACAAATCTGCATACTAAATTTAACTTTTTAAGAAATCCAATTTTTTTTTAGATTTTTCACAATTTGAATAATGTAATTAATGATGATTAATTTCAATTGCGGAAACCTCTCCTGTGTTAGTTATTTGGCTCTTAACAAATCTGCATAATTTAACTTTTTAAGAAATCCAATTTTTTTTTAGATTTTCCACAATTTTAATAATGTAATTAATGATGATTAATTTCAATTGGTAAAACTCTCATGTGTTAGTTATTTGGCGCTTAACAAATCTGCATACTAAATTTAGCTTTTTAAGAAATCCAATTTTTTTTAGATTTCAACAATTTTAATAATGTAATAAATGATGATTAATTTCAATTGGGAAACCTCACATGTGTTAGTTGTTTGGCTCTTAAAAAATCTGCATACTAAATTAAGCTTTTTAAGAAATCCAATTTTTTTTAGATTTCAACAATTTTAATAATGTAATAAATGATGATTAATTTCAATTGGGAAACCTCAAATTTTTCACAATTTGAATAATGTAATTAATGATGATTAATTTCCATGCGGAAACCCTCCTGTGTGAGTTATTTGGCTCTTAACAAATCTGCATACTAAATTTAGCTTTTTAAGAAATCCAATTTTTTTTAGATTTTTCACAATTTGAATAATGTAATTAATGATGATTAATTTCCATGCGGAAACCGCTCCTGTGTGAGTTATTTGGCTCTTAAAAAATCTGCATACTAAATTAAGCTTTTTAAGAAATCCAATTTTTTTTAGATTTCAACAATTTTAATAATGTAATAAATGATGATTAATTTCAATTGGGAAACCTCACATGTGTTAGTTGTTTGGCTCTTAAAAAATCTGCATACTAAATTAAGCTTTTTAAGAAATCCAATTTTTTTTAGATTTCAACAATTTTAATAGTGTAATAAATGATGATTAATTTCAATTGGGAAACCTCACATGTGTTAGTTGTTCGGCTCTTAAAAAATCTGCATACTAAATTTAGCTTTTTAAGAAATCCAATTTTTTTTAGGTTTTTCACAATTTGATTAATGTAATTAATGATGATTAATTTCCATACGGAAACCGCTCCTGTGTGAGTTATTTGGCGCTTAACAAATCTGCATAATTTAACTTTTTAAGAAATCCAATTTTTTTTTTAGATTTTCTACAATTTTAATAATGTAATTAATGATGATTAATTTCAATTCGGAAACCTCTCCTGTGTTAGTTGTTTGGCTCTTAAAAAATCTGCATAATTTAACTTTTTAAGAAATCCAATTTTTTTTAGATTTCAACAATTTTAATAATGTAATTAATGATAATTAATTTCAATTGGGAAAACTCAAATTTTTCACAATTTGAATAATTAATTAATGATGATTAATTTCCATGCGGAAACCGCTCCTGTGTGAGTTGTTTGGCTCTTAAAAAATCTGCATACTAAATTTAGCTTTTTAAGAAATCCAATTTTTTTTAGATTTTTCACAATTTGAATAATGTAATTAATGATGATTAATTTCCATGCGGAAACCGCTCCTGTGTTAGTTATTTGGCTCTTAACAAATCTGCATACTAATTTAACTTTTTAAGAAATCCAATTTTTTTTTTAGATTTTCCACAATTTTAATAATGTAATTAATGATGATTAATTTCAATTGGGAAACCTCTCATGTGTTAGTTGTTTGGCTCTTAAAAAATCTGCATAATTTAACTTTTTAAGAAATCCAATTTTTTTTAGATTTCCACAATTTTAATAATGTAATTAATGATATTAATTTACAATTGGGAAAACTCAAATTTTTCACAATTTGAATAATGTAATTAATGATGATTAATTTCCATGCGGAAACCGCTCCTGTGTGAGTTGTTTGGCTCTTAACAAATCTGCATACTAAATTTAGCTTTTTAAGAAATCCAATTTTTTTTAGATTTTTCACAATTTGAATAATGTAATTAATGATGATTAATTTCAATGCGGAAACCGCTCCTGTGTGAGTTATTTGGCGCTTAACAAATCTGCATAATTTAACTTTTTAAGAAATCCAATTTTTTTTAGATTTCAACAATTTTAATAATGTAATAAATGATGATTAATTTCAATTGGGAAACCTCACATGTGTTAGTTGTTTGGCTCTTAAAAAATCTGCATACTAAATTAAGCTTTTTAAGAAATCCAATTTTTTTTAGATTTCAACAATTTTAATAGTGTAATAAATGATGATTAATTTCAATTGGGAAACCTCACATGTGTTAGTTGTTCGGCTCTTAAAAAGCTGCATACTAAATTTAGCTTTTTAAGAAATCCAATTTTTTTTAGATTTTTCACAATTTGATTAATGTAATTAATGACGATTAATTTCCATACGGAAACCGCTCCTGTGTGAGTTATTTGGCGCTTAACAAATCTGCATAATTTAACTTTTTAAGAAATCCAATTTTTTTTTAAATTTTCTAAAATTTGAATGATGTAATTAATGAAGATTAATTTCAATGCGGAAACCGCTCCTGTGTGAGTTATTTGGCGCTTAACAAATCTGCATAATTTAACTTTTTAAGAAATCCAATTTTTTTAGATTTCCACAATTATAATAATGTAATTAATGATGATTAATTTCAATTGGGAAAACTCACATGTGTTAGTTGTTTGGCTCTTAAAAAATCTGCATAATTTAATTTTTAAAAATTAAAATATGTGTGTTAGTAGTTTAGTTTTAACAAATCTGCAAAATTTAACTTTTTAAGAAATCCAATTTTTTTTTAGATTTTTCACAATTTGAATGATGTAATTAATGATGATTAATTTCCATGCGGAAACCGCTCCTGTGTGAGTTATTTGGCGCTTAACAAATCTGCATACTAATTTAGCTTTTTAAGAAATCCAATTTTTTTAGATTTCAACAATTTTAATAATGTAATAAATGATGATTAATTTCAATTGGGAAACCTCACATGTGTTAGTTGTTCGGCTCTTAAAAAATCTGCATACTAAATTAAGCTTTTTAAGAAATCCAATTTTTTTTAGATTTCAACAATTTTAATAGTGTAATAAATGATGATTAATTTCAATTGGGAAACCTCACATGTGTTAGTTGTTCGGCTCTTAAAAATCTGCATACTAAATTTAGCTTTTTAAGAAATCCAATTTTTTTTAGATTTTTCACAATTTGATTAATGTAATTAATGACGATTAATTTCCATACGGAAACCGCTCCTGTGTGAGTTATTTGGCGCTTAACAAATCTGCATAATTTAACTTTTTAAGAAATCCAATTTTTTTTTAAATTTTCTAAAATTTGAATAATGTAATTAATGAAGATTAATTTCAATGCGGAAACCGCTCCTGTGTGAGTTATTTGGCTCTTAACAAATCTGCATAATTTAACTTTTTAAGAAATCCAATTTTTTTAGATTTTCACAATTTTAATAATGTAATTAATGATGATTAATTTCAATTGCGGAAACCGCTCATGTGTTAGTTATTTGGCTCTTAACAAATCTGCATACTAAATTTAGCTTTTTAAGAAATCCAATTTTTTTTAGTGTATTATTTTGGCTAAAAATCTGCATAATTTAACTTTTTAAAAATCCAATTTTTTTAATTTCAACAATTTAATAATGTAATTAATGATGATTAATTTCAATTGGGAAACCTCACATGTGTTAGTTGTTCGGCTCTTAAAAAGCTGCATACTAAATTAAGCTTTTTAAGAAATCCAATTTTTTTTAGATTTCAACAATTTTAATAATGTAATAAATGATGATTAATTTCAATTGGGAAACCTCACATGTGTTAGTTGTTTGGCTCTTAAAAAATCTGCATACTAAATTAAGCTTTTTAAGAAATCCAATTTTTTTTAGATTTCAACAATTTTAATAGTGTAATAAATGATGATTAATTTCAATTGGGAAACCTCACATGTGTTAGTTGTTCGGCTCTTAAAAAATCTGCATACTAAATTTAGCTTTTTAAGAAATCCAATTTTTTTTAGGTTTTTCACAATTTGATTAATGTAATTAATGACGATTAATTTCCATACGGAAACCGCTCCTGTGTGAGTTATTTGGCGCTTAACAAATCTGCATAATTTAACTTTTTAAGAAATCCAATTTTTTTTTAAATTTTCTAAAATTTGAATGATGTAATTAATGATGATTAATTTCAATGCGGAAACCGCTCCTGTGTGAGTTATTTGGCGCTTAACAAATCTGCATAATTTAACTTTTTAAGAAATCCAATTTTTTTAGATTTCAACAATTTTAATAATGTAATTAATGATGATTAATTTCAATTGGGAAACCTCACATGTGTTAGTTGTTTGGCTCTTAAAAAATCTGCATACTAAATTTAGCTTTTTAAGAAATCCAATTTTTTTTTAGATTTTTCACAATTTGATTAATGTAATTAATGATGATTAATTTCAATTCGGAAAACGCTCCTGTGTGAGTTATTTGGCGCTTAACAAATCTGCATAATTTAACTTTTTAAAAATACAATGATTTTTTTTCGTTAAAAAATTATAATTTAACTTTTTAAAAATCCAATTTTTTTTTAATTTTCCACAATTTGTAATTAATGATATTAATTTCAATTCGGAAAACTCTCCTGTGTGAGTTATTTGGCTCTTAACAAATCTGCATAATTTAACTTTTTAAGAAATCCAATTTTTTTAGATTTCCACAATTATAATAATGTAATTAATGATGATTAATTTCAATTGGGAAACCTCACATGTGTTAGTTGTTCGGCTCTTAAAAAATCTGCATACTAAATTTAGCTTTTTAAGAAATCCAATTTTTTTTAGATTTTTCACAATTTGATTAATGTAATTAATGATGATTAATTTCCATGCGGAAACCGCTCCTGTGTGAGTTATTTGGCGCTTAACAAATCTGCATACTAAATTTAGCTTTTTAAGAAATCCAATTTTTTTTTAGATTTTTCACAATTTTAATAATATAATTAATGATGATTAATTTCAATGCGGAAACCTCTCCTGTGTGAGTTATTTGGCTCTTAAAAAATCTGCATACTAATTTAACTTTTTAAGAAATCCAATTTTTTTTTAGATTTTTCACAATTTTAATAATGTAATTAATGATGATTAATTTCAATTGGGAAACCTCACATGTGTTAGTTGTTTGGCTCTTAAAAAATCTGCATACTAAATTAAGCTTTTTAAGAAATCCAATTTTTTTTAGATTTCAACAATTTTAATAATGTAATAAATGATGATTAATTTCAATTGGGAAACCTCACATGTGTTAGTTGTTTGGCTCTTAAAAAATCTGCATACTAAATTAAGCTTTTTAAGAAATCCAATTTTTTTTAGATTTCAACAATTTTAATAATGTAATTAATGATTTTTCACAATTTATTAATATAATTAATGATGATTAATTTCCATTCGGAAACCTCTCATGTGTGAGTTATTTGGCTCTTAAAAAATCTGCATACTAAATTTAACTTTTTAAGAAATCCAATTTTTTTTTAGATTTTTCACAATTTGAATAATATAATTAATGATGATTAATTTCCATGCGGAAACCGCTCCTGTGTGAGTTATTTGGCTCTTAACAAATCTGCATAATTTAACTTTTTAAAAATCCAATTTTTTTTTAGATTTTCCACAATTTTAATAATGTAATTAATGATGATTAATTTCAATTGGGAAACCTCTCATGTGTTAGTTGTTTGGCTCTTAACAAATCTGCATACTTAATTTAGCTTTTTAAGAAATCCAATTTTTTTAGATTTCAACAATTTTAATAATGTAATAAATGATGATTAATTTCAATTGGGAAACCTCACATGTGTTAGTTGTTCGGCTCTTAAAAAATCTGCATACTAAATTAAGCTTTTTAAGAAATCCAATTTTTTTTAGATTTTTCACAATTTGAATAATGTAATTAATGATGATTAATTTCCATGCGGAAACCGCTCCTGTGTGAGTTATTTGGCGCTTAACAAATCTGCATACTAAATTTAACTTTTTAAGAAATCCAATTTTTTTTTTAATTTTTCACAATTTGAATAATGTAATTAATGATGATTAATTTCAATTCGGAAAACGCTCCTGTGTGAGTTATTTGGCGCTTAACAAATCTGCATAATTTAACTTTTTAAGAAATCCAATTTTTTTTAGATTTCAACAATTTTAATAATGTAATAAATGATGATTAATTTCAATTGGGAAACCTCACATGTGTTAGTTGTTTGGCTCTTAAAAAATCTGCATACTAAATTAAGCTTTTTAAGAAATCCAATTTTTTTTAGATTTCAACAATTTTAATAGTGTAATAAATGATGATTAATTTCAATTGGGAAACCTCACATGTGTTAGTTGTTCGGCTCTTAAAAAATCTGCATACTAAATTTAGCTTTTTAAGAAATCCAATTTTTTTTAGGTTTTTCACAATTTGATTAATGTAATTAATGACGATTAATTTCCATACGGAAACCGCTCCTGTGTGAGTTATTTAGCGCTTAACAAATCTGCATAATTTAACTTTTTAAGAAATCCAATTTTTTTTAAATTTTCTAAAATTTGAATGATGTAATTAATGAAGATTAATTTCAATGCGGAAACCGCTCCTGTGTGAGTTATTTGGCGCTTAACAAATCTGCATACATAAATTTAAGTTTTTAAAAATCACAAATTTATTTTTAATATTTTCAACAATTTTAATAATGTATTAATGATGATTAATTTCAATTCGGAAAACGCTCCTGTGTGAGTTATTTGGCGCTTAACAAATCTGCATAATTTAACTTTTTAAGAAATCCAATTTTTTTAGATTTCCACAATTATAATAATGTAATTAATGATGATTAATTTTAATTGGGAAAACTCACATGTGTTAGTTGTTCGGCTTTAAAAAATCTGCATGCTAAATTTAGCTTTTTAAGAAATCCAATTTTTTTTTAGATTTTTCACAATTTGAATGATGTAATTAATGATGATTAATTTCCATGCGGAAACCGCTCCTGTGTGAGTTATTTGGCGCTTAACAAATCTGCATACTAAATTTAGCTTTTTAAGAAATCCAATTTTTTTTTAGATTTCACAATTTTAATAATGTAATAAATGATGATTAATTTCAATTCGGAAACCTCTCCTGTGTTAGTTATTTGGCTCTTAAAAATCTGCATACTAATTTAACTTTTTAAAAATCCAATTTTTTTTTAGATTTTCCACAATTTTAATAATGTAATAAATGATGATTAATTTCAATTGGGAAACCTCACATGTGTTAGTTGTTTGGCTCTTAAAAAATCTGCATACTAAATTTAGCTTTTTAAGAAATCCAATTTTTTTTAGATTTCAACAATTTTAATAATGTAATAAATGATGATTAATTTCAATTGGGAAACCTCACATGTGTTAGTTGTTCGGCTCTTAAAAAATCTGCATACTAAATTAAGCTTTTTAAGAAATCCAATTTTTTTTAGATTTTTCACAATTTAATTAGATGTAATTAATGATGATTAATTTCAATTGGGAAACCGCTCATGTGTGAGTTGTTTGGCTCTTAAAAATCTGCATACTAAATTTAACTTTTTAAGAAATCCAATTTTTTTTTAGATTTTTCACAATTTGATTAATGTAATTAATGATGATTAATTTCCATACGGAAACCGCTCCTGTGTGAGTTATTTGGCGCTTAACAAATCTGCATAATTTAACTTTTTAAGAAATCCAATTTTTTTTTTTAATATTTTCCTAAACAATTTTATATAATGTAATTAATGATGATTAATTTCAATGCGGAAAACGCTCCTGTGTGAGTTATTTGGCGCTTAACAAATCTGCATAATTTAACTTTTTAAGAAATCCAATTTTTTTAGATTTCCACAATTATAATAATGTAATTAATGATGATTAATTTTAATTGGGAAAACTCACATGTGTTAGTTGTTCGGCTCTTAAAAAATCTGCATGCTAAATTTAGCTTTTTAAGAAATCCAATTTTTTTTAGATTTTTCACAATTTGAATGATGTAATTAATGATGATTAATTTCCATGCGGAAACCGCTCCTGTGTGAGTTATTTGGCGCTTAACAAATCTGCATACTAAATTTAGCTTTTTAAGAAATCCAATTTTTTTTAGATTTCAACAATTTTAATAATGTAATAAATGATGATTAATTTCAATTGGGAAACCTCACATGTGTTAGTTGTTTGGCTCTTAAAAAATCTGCATACTAAATTTAGCTTTTTAAGAAATCCAATTTTTTTTAGATTTTTCACAATTTGAATAATGTAATTAATGATGATTAATTTCAATTCGGAAACCTCTCCTGTGTGAGTTATTTGGCTCTTAACAAATCTGCATAATTTAACTTTTTAAGAAATCCAATTTTTTTTTAGATTTTCCACAATTTTAATAATGTAATTAATGATGATTAATTTCAATTGGGAAACCTCTCATGTGTTAGTTGTTTGGCTCTTAAAAAATCTGCATAATTTAACTTTTTAAGAAATCCAATTTTTTTAGATTTCAACAATTTTAATAATGTAATAAATGATGATTAATTTCAATTGGGAAACCTCACATGTGTTAGTTGTTTGGCTCTTAAAAAATCTGCATACTAAATTAAGCTTTTTAAGAAATCCAATTTTTTTTAGATTTCAACAATTTTAATAATGTAATAAATGATGATTAATTTCAATTGGGAAACCTCAAATTTTTCACAATTTGAATAATGTAATTAATGATGATTAATTTCCATACGGAAACCGCTCCTGTGTGAGTTATTTGGCGCTTAACAAATCTGCATACTAAATTTAGCTTTTTAAGAAATCCAATTTTTTTTTAGATTTTTCACAATTTGAATAATGTAATTAATGATGATTAATTTCAATGCGGAAACCGCTCCTGTGTGAGTTATTTGGCGCTTAACAAATCTGCATAATTTAACTTTTTAAGAAATCCAATTTTTTTAGATTTCAACAATTTTAATAATGTAATAAATGATGATTAATTTCAATTGGGAAACCTCACATGTGTTAGTTGTTTGGCTCTTAAAAAATCTGCATACTAAATTAAGCTTTTTAAGAAATCCAATTTTTTTTAGATTTCAACAATTTTAATAGTGTAATAAATGATGATTAATTTCAATTGGGAAACCTCACATGTGTTAGTTGTTCGGCTCTTAAAAAATCTGCATACTAAATTAAGCTTTTTAAGAAATCCAATTTTTTTTAGATTTTTCACAATTTGATTAATGTAATTAATGACGATTAATTTCCATACGGAAACCGCTCCTGTGTGAGTTATTTGGCGCTTAACAAATCTGCATAATTTAACTTTTTAAGAAATCCAATTTTTTTTTATATTTTCCACAATTTGTAATTAATGATGATTAATTTCAATTCGGAAAACGCTTCTGTGTGAGTTATTTGGCGCTTAACAAATCTGCATAATTTAACTTTTTAAGAAATCCAATTTTTTTTAGATTTCCACAATTATAATAATGTAATAAATGATGATTAATTTCAATTGGGAAACCTCAAATTTTTCAAAATTTAAATAATGTAATTAATGATGATTAATTTCCATGCGGAAACCGCTCCTGTGTGAGTTATTTGGCTCTTAACAAATCTGCATACTAAATTTAGCTTTTTAAGAAATCCAATTTTTTTTAGATTTTTCACAATTTGAATAATGTAATTAATGATGATTAATTTCAATGCGGAAACCGCTCCTGTGTGAGTTATTTGGCGCTTAACAAATCTGCATACTAAATTTAGCTTTTTAAGAAATCCAATTTTTTTTTAGATTTCAACAATTTTAATAATGTAATAAATGATGATTAATTTCAATTGGGAAACCTCACATGTGTTAGTTGTTTGGCTCTTAAAAAATCTGCATACTAAATTAAGCTTTTTAAGAAATCCAATTTTTTTTAGATTTTCAACAATTTTAATAGGTGTAATAAATGATGATTAATTTCAATTGGGAAACCTCACATGTGTTAGTTGTTCGGCTCTTAAAAAGCTGCATACTAAATTTAGCTTTTTAAGAAATCCAATTTTTTTTAGGTTTTTCACAATTTGATTAATGTAATTAATGACGATTAATTTCCATACGGAAACCGCTCCTGTGTGAGTTATTTGGCGCTTAACAAATCTGCATAATTTAACTTTTTAAGAAATCCAATTTTTTTTTTAAATTTTCTACAATTTGAATAATGTAATTAATGATGATTAATTTCAATGCGGAAACCGCTCCTGTGTGAGTTATTTGGCGCTTAACAAATCTGCATAATTTAACTTTTTAAGAAATCCAATTTTTTTAGATTTCCACAATTTTAATAATGTAATTAATGATGATTAATTTCAATTAGGAAACCTCACATGTGTTAGTTGTTTGGCTCTTAAAAAATCTGCATACTAAATTTAGCTTTTTAAGAAATCCAATTTTTTTTTAGATTTTTCACAATTTGAATGATGTAATTAATGATGATTAATTTCAATGCGGAAACCGCTCCTGTGTGAGTTATTTGGCGCTTAACAAATCTGCATAATTTAACTTTTTAAAAATACAATTACTTTATTATTTGGCGGTTAAAAATCTCATAATTTAACTTTTTTGAAAATCCAATTTTTTTTTAGATTTTCCACAATTTGTAATTAATGATGATTAATTTCAATTCGGAAACCTCTCCTGTGTGAGTTATTTGGCGCTTAACAAATCTGCATAATTTAACTTTTTAAGAAATCCAATTTTTTTAGATTTCAACAATTTTAATAATGTAATAAATGATGATTAATTTCAATTGGGAAACCTCACATGTGTTAGTTGTTCGGCTCTTAAAAAATCTGCATACTAAATTTAGCTTTTTAAGAAATCCAATTTTTTTTTAGATTTTTCACAATTTGAATGATGTAATTAATGATGATTAATTTCCATGCGGAAACCGCTCCTGTGTGAGTTATTTGGCGCTTAACAAATCTGCATAATTTAACTTTTTAAGAAATCCAATTTTTTTTTAGATTTTCCACAATTTGAATGATGTAATTAATGATGATTAATTTCAATTCGGAAACCTCTCCTGTGTTAGTCGTTTGGCGCTTAACAAATCTGCATAATTTAACTTTTTAAGAAATCCAATTTTTTTTAGATTTCAACAATTTTAATAATGTAATAAATGATGATTAATTTCAATTGGGAAACCTCACATGTGTTAGTTGTTTGGCTCTTAAAAAATCTGCATACTAAATTAAGCTTTTTAAGAAATCCAATTTTTTTTAGATTTCAACAATTTTAATAGTGTAATAAATGATGATTAATTTCAATTGGAAACCTCAAATTTTTCACAATTTGAATAATGTAATTAATGATGATTAATTTCCATGCGGAAACCGCTCCTGTGTGAGTTATTTGGCTCTTAACAAATCTGCATACTAAATTTAGCTTTTTAAGAAATCCAATTTTTTTTTAGATTTTTCACAATTTGAATAATGTAATTAATGATGATTAATTTCAATTCGGAAAACGCTCCTGTGTGAGTTATTTGGCGCTTAACAAATCTGCATAATTTAACTTTTTAAGAAATCCAATTTTTTTAGATTTCAACAATTTTAATAATGTAATAAATGATGATTAATTTCAATTGGGAAACCTCACATGTGTTAGTTGTTTGGCTCTTAAAAAATCTGCATACTAAATTAAGCTTTTTAAGAAATCCAATTTTTTTTAGATTTTTCACAATTTGAATAATGTAATTAATGATGATTAATTTCCATGCGGAAACCGCTCCTGTGTGAGTTATTTGGCGCTTAACAAATCTGCAACTAATTTAACTTTTTAAGAAATCCAATTTTTTTTAGATTTTCTACAATTTTAATAATGTAATTAATGATGATTAATTTCAATGCGGAAACCGCTCCTGTGTTAGTTGTTTGGCGCTTAACAAATCTGCATAATTTAATTTTTAAAAAATCCAATTTGTGTTAGTTATTTGGCGCTTAACAAATCTGCATAATTTAACTTTTTAAGAAATCCAATTTTTTTTTAGATTTTCCACAATTTGTAATTAATGATGATTAATTTCAATTCGGAAAACGCTCCTGTGTGAGTTATTTGGCGCTTAACAAATCTGCATAATTTAACTTTTTAAGAAATCCAATTTTTTTAGATTTCCACAATTTTAATAATGTAATTAATGATGATTAATTTCAATTGGGAAACCTCACATGTGTTAGTTGTTCGGCTCTTAAAAAATCTGCATACTAAATTTAGCTTTTTAAGAAATCCAATTTTTTTTTAGATTTTTCACAATTTGAATGATGTAATTAATGATGATTAATTTCCATGCGGAAACCGCTCCTGTGTGAGTTATTTGGCGCTTAACAAATCTGCATACTAAATTTAGCTTTTTAAGAAATCCAATTTTTTTTAGATTTTTCACAATTTGAATGATGTAATTAATGATGATTAATTTCAATTCGGAAACCTCTCCTGTGTGAGTTATTTGGCTCTTAACAAATCTGCATAATTTAACTTTTTAAGAAATCCAATTTTTTTTTTAGATTTTCCACAATTTTAATAATGTAATTAATGATGATTAATTTCAATTCGGAAACCTCTCATGTGTTAGTTGTTTGGCTCTTAACAAATCTGCATAATTTAACTTTTTAAAAATACAATTCTTTGATATTTGGCCTTAACAAATCTCATAAATTAACTTTTTAAGAAATCCAATTTTTTTTTAGATTTTCCACAATTTGTAATTAATGATGATTAATTTCAATTCGGAAACCTCTCCTGTGTGAGTTATTTGGCGCTTAACAAATCTGCATAATTTAACTTTTTAAGAAATCCAATTTTTTTTAGATTTCCACAATTTTAATAATGTAATTAATGATGATTAATTTCAATTGGGAAACCTCACATGTGTTAGTTGTTCGGCTCTTAAAAAATCTGCATACTAAATTAAGCTTTTTAAGAAATCCAATTTTTTTTTAGATTTTTCACAATTTGAATAATGTAATTAATGATGATTAATTTCCATGCGGAAACCGCTCCTGTGTGAGTTATTTGGCGCTTAACAAATCTGCATACTAAATTTAACTTTTTAAGAAATCCAATTTTTTTTTAGATTTCCTACAATTTGAATAATGTAATTAATGATGATTAATTTCAATGCGGAAACCGCTCCTGTGTGAGTTATTTGGCTCTTAACAAATCTGCATAATTTAACTTTTTAAGAAATCCAATTTTTTTTAGATTTTCCACAATTTTAATAATGTAATTAATGATGATTAATTTCAATTCGGAAACCTCTCATGTGTTAGTTGTTTGGCTCTTAAAAAATCTGCATACTAATTTAACTTTTTAAGAAATCCAATTTTTTTTAGATTTCCACAATTTTAATAATGTAATAAATGATGATTAATTTCAATTGGGAAACCTCACATGTGTTAGTTGTTCGGCTCTTAAAAAATCTGCATACTAAATTTAGCTTTTTAAGAAATCCAATTTTTTTTAGATTTTTCACAATTTGAATAATGTAATTAATGACGATTAATTTCCATGCGGAAACCGCTCCTGTGTGAGTTATTTGGCGCTTAACAAATCTGCATAATTTAACTTTTTAAGAAATCCAATTTTTTTTTAGATTTTCCACAATTTTAATAATGTAATTAATGATGATTAATTTCAATTCGGAAACCTCTCCTGTGTTAGTTGTTTGGCGCTTAACAAATCTGCAATAATTTAACTTTTTAAGAAATCCAATTTTTTTAGATTTCCACAATTTTAATAATGTAATTAATGATGATTAATTTCAATTGGGAAACCTCACATGTGTTAGTTGTTCGGCTCTTAAAAAATCTGCATACTAAATTTAGCTTTTTAAGAAATCCAATTTTTTTTTAGATTTTTCACAATTTGAATGATGTAATTAATGATGATTAATTTCCATACGGAAACCGCTCCTGTGTGAGTTATTTGGCGCTTAACAAATCTGCATAATTTAACTTTTTAAGAAATCCAATTTTTTTTTAGATTTTCTACAATTTTAATAATGTAATTAATGATGATTAATTTCAATTCGGAAACCGCTCCTGTGTTAGTTGTTTGGCTCTTAAAAAATCTGCATAATTTAACTTTTTAAAAAATCAATTACTGTTTAATTATTTGCGCTTAACAAATCTGCATAATTTAACTTTTTAAGAAATCCAATTTTTTTTTAGATTTTCCACAATTTGTAATTAATGATGATTAATTTCAATTCGGAAACCGCTCCTGTGTGAGTTATTTGGCGCTTAACAAATCTGCATAATTTAACTTTTTAAGAAATCCAATTTTTTTAGATTTCCACAATTTTAATAATGTAATTAATGATGATTAATTTCAATTGGGAAACCTCACATGTGTTAGTTGTTCGGCTCTTAAAAAATCTGCATACTAAATTTAGCTTTTTAAGAAATCCAATTTTTTTTAGATTTTTCACAATTTGATTAATGTAATTAATGATGATTAATTTCCATGCGGAAACCGCTCCTGTGTGAGTTATTTGGCGCTTAACAAATCTGCATACTAAATTTAACTTTTTAAGAAATCCAATTTTTTTTTAGATTTTCTACAATTTGAATAATGTAATTAATGATGATTAATTTCAATGCGGAAACCTCTCCTGTGTGAGTTATTTGGCTCTTAACAAATCTGCATAATTTAACTTTTTAAGAAATCCAATTTTTTTTTAGATTTTCCACAATTTTAATAATGTAATTAATGATGATTAATTTCAATTCGGAAACCTCTCCTGTGTGAGTTGTTTGGCTCTTAACAAATCTGCATAATTTAACTTTTTAAGAAATCCAATTTTTTTTAGATTTCCACAATTTTAATAATGTAATTAATGATGATTAATTTCAATTGGGAAACCTCACATGTGTTAGTTGTTCGGCTCTTAAAAAATCTGCATACTAAATTTAGCTTTTTAAGAAATCCAATTTTTTTTAGATTTTTCACAATTTGAATAATGTAATTAATGATGATTAATTTCCATGCGGAAACCGCTCCTGTGTGAGTTATTTGGCGCTTAACAAATCTGCATAATTTAACTTTTTAAGAAATCCAATTTTTTTTAGATTTTCACAATTTTAATAATGTAATTAATGATGATTAATTTCAATTCGGAAACCGCTCCTGTGTTAGTTATTTGGCTCTTAACAAATCTGCATAATTTAACTTTTTAAGAAATCCAATTTTTTTAGATTTCCACAATTTTAATAATGTAATTAATGATGATTAATTTCAATTGGGAAACCTCACATGTGTTAGTTGTTTGGCTCTTAAAAAATCTGCATACTAAATTTAGCTTTTTAAGAAATCCAATTTTTTTTAGATTTCAACAATTTTAATAATGTAATTAATGATGATTAATTTCAATTGGGAAACCTCAAATTTTTCACAATTTGAATAATGTAATTAATGATGATTAATTTCCATGCGGAAACCGCTCCTGTGTGAGTTATTTGGCTCTTAACAAATCTGCATAATTTAACTTTTTAAGAAATCCAATTTTTTTAGATTTCCACAATTTTAATAATGTAATTAATGATGATTAATTTCAATTGGGAAACCTCAAATTTTTCACAATTTGAATAATGTAATTAATGATGATTAATTTCCATGCGGAAACCCTCCTGTGTGAGTTATTTGGCTCTTAACAAATCTGCATACTAAATTTAGCTTTTTAAGAAATCCAATTTTTTTTTAGATTTTTCACAATTTGAATAATGTAATTAATGATGATTAATTTCAATGCGGAAACCGCTCCTGTGTGAGTTATTTGGCGCTTAACAAATCTGCATAATTTAACTTTTTAAGAAATCCAATTTTTTTTAGATTTTCCACAATTTTAATAATGTAATTAATGATGATTAATTTCAATTCGGAAACCTCTCCTGTGTGAGTTGTTTGGCGCTTAACAAATCTGCATAATTTAACTTTTTAAAAATCCAATTACTTTTAGTCATTTAGCGTTAACAAATCTGCATAATTTAACTTTTTATGAAATCCAATTTTTTTTTAGATTTTCCACAATTTGTAATTAATGATGATTAATTTCAATGCGGAAACCGCTCCTGTGTGAGTTGTTTGGCGCTTAACAAATCTGCATAATTTAACTTTTTAAGAAATCCAATTTTTTTAGATTTCCACAATTTTAATAATGTAATTAATGATGATTAATTTCAATTGGGAAACCTCACATGTGTTAGTTGTTCGGCTCTTAAAAAATCTGCATACTAAATTTAGCTTTTTAAGAAATCCAATTTTTTTTAGATTTTTCACAATTTGAATAATGTAATTAATGATGATTAATTTCCATGCGGAAACCGCTCCTGTGTGAGTTATTTGGCGCTTAACAAATCTGCATACTAAATTTAGCTTTTTAAGAAATCCAATTTTTTTTAGATTTTTCACAATTTGAATGATGTAATTAATGATGATTAATTTCAATTCGGAAACCGCTCCTGTGTGAGTTATTTGGCTCTTAACAAATCTGCATAATTTAACTTTTTAAGAAATCCAATTTTTTTTTAGATTTTCCACAATTTTAATAATGTAATTAATGATGATTAATTTCAATTCGGAAACCGCTCCTGTGTTAGTTGTTTGGCTCTTAACAAATCTGCATAATTTAACTTTTTAAGAAATCCAATTTTTTTAGATTTCACAATTTTAATAATGTAATTAATGATGATTAATTTCAATTGGGAAACCTCACATGTGTTAGTTGTTCGGCTCTTAAAAAATCTGCATACTAAATTTAGCTTTTTAAGAAATCCAATTTTTTTTAGATTTTTCACAATTTGAATAATGTAATTAATGATGATTAATTTCCATGCGGAAACCGCTCCTGTGTGAGTTATTTGGCGCTTAACAAATCTGCATACTAATTTAACTTTTTAAGAAATCCAATTTTTTTTTTAGATTTTCCACAATTTTAATGATGTAATTAATGATGATTAATTTCAATTCGGAAACCTCTCCTGTGTTAGTTGTTTGGCGCTTAACAAATCTGCATACTAATTTAACTTTTTAAGAAATCCAATTTTTTTAGATTTCAACAATTTTAATAATGTAATTAATGATGATTAATTTCAATTGGGAAACCTCACATGTGTTAGTTGTTCGGCTCTTAAAAAATCTGCATACTAAATTTAGCTTTTTAAGAAATCCAATTTTTTTTTAGATTTTTCACAATTTAAATGATGTAATTAATGATGATTAATTTCCATGCGGAAACCGCTCCTGTGTGAGTTATTTGGCGCTTAACAAATCTGCAATAATTTAACTTTTTAAGAAATCCAATTTTTTTTTAGATTTTCCACAATTTTAATGATGATTAATTTCAATTCGGAAAACGCTCCTGTGTGAGTTGTTTGCGCTTAACAAATCTGCATAATTTAACTTTTTAAAAATACAATTACTGTGTTATTTTTGCGCTTAACAAATCTGCATAATTTAACTTTTTAAGAAATCCAATTTTTTTTTAGATTTTCCACAATTTAATAATGTAATTAATGATGATTAATTTCAATTCGGAAACCTCTCCTGTGTGAGTTATTTGGCTCTTAACAAATCTGCATAATTTAACTTTTTAAGAAATCCAATTTTTTTAGATTTCCACAATTTTAATAATGTAATTAATGATGATTAATTTCAATTGGGAAACCTCACATGTGTTAGTTGTTCGGCTCTTAAAAAATCTGCATACTAAATTTAGCTTTTTAAGAAATCCAATTTTTTTTAGATTTTCCACAATTTGAATGATGTAATTAATGATGATTAATTTCAATGCGGAAACCTCTCCTGTGTGAGTTATTTGGCGCTTAACAAATCTGCATACTAAATTTAGCTTTTTAAGAAATCCAATTTTTTTTAGATTTTTCACAATTTGAATAATGTAATTAATGATGATTAATTTCAATACGGAAACCGCTCCTGTGTGAGTTATTTGGCGCTTAACAAATCTGCATAATTTAACTATTTAAGAAATCCAATTTTTTCTAGATTTTCCACAATTTGTAATTAATGATGATTAATTTCAATTCGGAAAACGCTCCTGTGTTAGTCGTTTGGCGCTAAACAAATCTGCATAATTTAACTTTTTAAGAAATCCAATTTTTTTAGATTTCCACAATTTTAATAATGTAATTAATGATGATTAATTTCAATTGGGAAACCTCACATGTGTTAGTTGTTCGGCTCTTAAAAAATCTGCATACTAAATTTAGCTTTTTAAGAAATCCAATTTTTTTTAGATTTTTCACAATTTGAATAATGTAATTAATGATGATTAATTTCCATGCGGAAACCGCTCCTGTGTGAGTTATTTGGCGCTTAACAAATCTGCATAATTTAACTTTTTAAGAAATCCAATTTTTTTTTAGATTTTCCACAATTTGAATAATGTAATTAATGATGATTAATTTCAATGCGGAAACCGCTCCTGTGTAGTTGTTTGGCGCTTAACAAATCTGCATAATTTAACTTTTTAAGAAATCCAATTTTTTTAGATTTCCACAATTTTAATAATGTAATTAATGATGATTAATTTCAATTGGGAAACCTCAAATTTTTCACAATTTGAATGATGTAATTAATGATGATTAATTTCAATGCGGAAACCGCTCCTGTGTGAGTTATTTGGCTCTTAACAAATCTGCATAATTTAACTTTTTAAGAAATCCAATTTTTTTTAGATTTTCCACAATTTGAATGATGTAATTAATGATGATTAATTTCAATTCGGAAACCGCTCCTGTGTGAGTTGTTTGGCTCTTAACAAATCTGCATAATTTAACTTTTTAAGAAATCAAATTTTTTTTTAGATTTTTCACAATTTGAATGATGTAATTAATGATGATTAATTTCAATGCGGAAACCGCTCCTGTGTGAGTTATTTGGCTCTTAACAAATCTGCATAATTTAACTTTTTAAGAAATCCAATTTTTTTAGATTTCCACAATTTTAATAATGTAATTAATGATGATTAATTTCAATTGGGAAACCTCACATGTGTAAGTTTTTCGGCTCTTAAAAAATCTGCATACTAAATTTAGCTTTTTAAGAAATCCAATTTTTTTTTAGATTTTTCACAATTTGAATAATGTAATTAATGATGATTAATTTCCATACGGAAACCGCTCCTGTGTGAGTTATTTGGCGCTTAACAAATCTGCATAATTTAACTTTTTAAGAAATCCAATTTTTTTTAGATTTCCACAATTTTAATAATGTAATTAATGATGATTAATTTCAATTGGGAAACCTCAAATTTTTCACAATTTGAATAATTAATTAATGATGATTAATTTCAATGCGGAAACCCTCCTGTGTTAGTTATTTGGCTCTTAACAAATCTGCATACTAAATTTAGCTTTTTAAGAAATCCAATTTTTTTTTAGATTTTTCACAATTTGAATGATGTAATTAATGATGATTAATTTCAATGCGGAAACCGCTCCTGTGTGAGTTATTTGGCGCTTAACAAATCTGCATAATTTAACTTTTTAAGAAATCCAATTTTTTTTAGATTTTCCACAATTTGTAATTAATGATGATTAATTTCAATTCGGAAAACGCTCCTGTGTTAGTCGTTTGGCGCTTAACAAATCTGCATAATTTAACTTTTTAAGAAATCCAATTTTTTTAGATTTCCACAATTTTAATAATGTAATTAATGATGATTAATTTCAATTGGGAAACCTCACATGTGTTAGTTGTTCGGCTCTTAAAAAATCTGCATACTAAATTTAGCTTTTTAAGAAATCCAATTTTTTTTAGATTTTTCACAATTTGAATGATGTAATTAATGATGATTAATTTCCATGCGGAAACCGCTCCTGTGTGAGTTATTTGGCGCTTAACAAATCTGCATAATTTAACTTTTTAAGAAATCCAATTTTTTTTTTAGATTTTCCACAATTTTAATGATGATTAATTTCAATTCGGAAACCGCTCCTGTGTTAGTCGTTTGGCGCTTAACTAATCTGCATAATTTAACTTTTTAAGAAATCCAATTTTTTTAGATTTCAACAATTTTAATAATGTAATTAATGATGATTAATTTCAATTGGGAAACCTCACATGTGTTAGTTGTTTGGCTCTTAAAAAATCTGCATACTAAATTAAGCTTTTTAAGAAATCCAATTTTTTTTAGATTTCCACAATTTTAATAATGTAATTAATGATGATTAATTTCAATTGGGAAACCTCAAATTTTTCACAATTTGAATGATGTAATTAATGATGATTAATTTCCATGCGGAAACCGCTCCTGTGTGAGTTATTTGGCGCTTAACAAATCTGCATAATTTAACTTTTTAAGAAATCCAATTTTTTTAGATTTCCACAATTTTAATAATGTAATTAATGATGATTAATTTCAATTGGGAAACGTTAAATTTTTCACAATTTGAATGATGTAATTAATGACGATTAATTTCCATGCGGAAACCGCTCCTGTGTGAGTTATTTGGCGCTTAACAAATCTGCATAATTTAACTTTTTAAGAAATCCAATTTTTTTTTAGGTTTCAACAATTTTAATAATGTAATTAATGATGATTAATTTCAATTGGGAAACCTCACATGTGTGAGTTATTTGGCGCTTAACAAATCTGCATAATTTAACTTTTTAAGAAATCCAATTTTTTTTTAGATTTTTCACAATTTAATGATGTAATTAATGATGATTAATTTCAATTGGGAAACCTCACATGTGTGAGTTATTTGGCGCTTAACAAATCTGCATAATTTAACTTTTTAAGAAATCCAATTTTTTTAGATTTCCACAATTTTAATAATGTAATTAATGATGATTAATTTCAATTGGGAAACCTCACATGTGTTAGTTGTTCGGCTCTTAAAAAATCTGCATACTAAATTTAGCTTTTTAAGAAATCCAATTTTTTTTAGATTTTTCACAATTTGAATGATGTAATTAATGATGATTAATTTCCATGCGGAAACCGCTCCTGTGTGAGTTATTTGGCGCTTAACAAATCTGCATAATTTAACTTTTTAAGAAATCCAATTTTTTTAGATTTCCACAATTTTAATAATGTAATTAATGATGATTAATTTCAATTGGGAAACCTCAAATTTTTCACAATTTGAATAATGTAATTAATGATGATTAATTTCCATGCGGAAACCGCTCCTGTGTGAGTTATTTGGCGCTTAACAAATCTGCATAATTTAACTTTTTAAGAAATCCAATTTTTTTTTAGATTTTCCACAATTTGTAATTAATGATGATTAATTTCAATTCGGAAAACTCTCCTGTGTTAGTTGTTTGGCGCTTAAAAATCTGCATAAATTTAACTTTTTAAGAAATCCAATTTTTTTTTTAGATTTTTCACAATTTGAATAATGTAATTAATGATGATTAATTTCAATTCGGAAACCTCTCCTGTGTTAGTTATTTGGCGCTTAACAAATCTGCATAATTTAACTTTTTAAGAAATCCAATTTTTTTTTAGATTTTTCACAATTTGAATGATGTAATTAATGATGATTAATTTCAATGCGGAAACCGCTCCTGTGTGAGTTATTTGGCGCTTAACAAATCTGCATAATTTAACTTTTTAAGAAATCCAATTTTTTTAGATTTCCACAATTTTAATAATGTAATTAATGATGATTAATTTCAATTGGGAAACCTCACATGTGTTAGTTGTTCGGCTCTTAAAAAATCTGCATACTAAATTTAGCTTTTTAAGAAATCCAATTTTTTTTAGATTTTTCACAATTTGAATGATGTAATTAATGATGATTAATTTCCATGCGGAAACCGCTCCTGTGTGAGTTATTTGGCGCTTAACAAATCTGCATACTAAATTTAGCTTTTTAAGAAATCCAATTTTTTTTTAGATTTTTCACAATTTGAATGATGTAATTAATGATGATTAATTTCAATGCGGAAACCGCTCCTGTGTGAGTTATTTGGCGCTTAACAAATCTGCATAATTTAACTTTTTAAGAAATCCAATTTTTTTTTAGATTTTCCACAATTTTAATGATGTAATTAATGATGATTAATTTCAATTCGGAAACCGCTCCTGTGTTAGTTGTTTGGCGCTTAACAAATCTGCATAATTTAACTTTTTAAGAAATCCAATTTTTTTAGATTTCCACAATTTTAATAATGTAATTAATGATGATTAATTTCAATTGGGAAACCTCACATGTGTTAGTTGTTCGGCTCTTAAAAAATCTGCATACTAAATTTAGCTTTTTAAGAAATCCAATTTTTTTTTAGATTTTTCACAATTTGAATAATGTAATTAATGATGATTAATTTCCATACGGAAACCGCTCCTGTGTGAGTTATTTGGCGCTTAACAAATCTGCATAATTTAACTTTTTAAGAAATCCAATTTTTTTTATATTTTCCACAATTTGTAATTAATGATGATTAATTTCAATTCGGAAAACGCTCCTGTGTTAGTTGTTTGGCGCTTAACAAATCTGCATAATTTAACTTTTTAAGAAATCCAATTTTTTTAGATTTCCACAATTTTAATAATGTAATTAATGATGATTAATTTCAATTGGGAAACCTCACATGTGTTAGTTGTTTGGCTCTTAAAAAATCTGCATACTAAATTAAGCTTTTTAAGAAATCCAATTTTTTTTAGATTTCCACAATTTTAATAATGTAATTAATGATGATTAATTTCAATTGGGAAACCTCAAATTTTTCACAATTTGAATGATGTAATTAATGATGATTAATTTCCATACGGAAACCGCTCCTGTGTGAGTTATTTGGCTCTTAACAAATCTGCATAATTTAACTTTTTAAGAAATCCAATTTTTTTAGATTTCCACAATTTTAATAATGTAATTAATGATGATTAATTTCAATTGGGAAACGTTAAATTTTTCACAATTTAATAATGTAATTAATGATGATTAATTTCCATGCGGAAACCGCTCCTGTGTGAGTTATTTGGCGCTTAACAAATCTGCATAATTTAACTTTTTAAGAAATCCATTTTTTTTTTAGATTTTCCACAATTTTAATGATGTAATTAATGATGATTAATTTCAATTCGGAAACCGCTCCTGTGTGAGTTATTTGGCTCTTAACAAATCTGCATAATTTAACTTTTTAAGAAATCAAATTTTTGTTTTAGATTTTTCACAATTTGAATGATGTAATTAATGAAGATTAATTTCAATGCGGAAACCGCTCCTGTGTGAGTTATTTGGCGCTTAACAAATCTGCATAATTTAACTTTTTAAGAAATCCAATTTTTTTAGATTTCCACAATTTTAATAATGTAATTAATGATGATTAATTTCAATTGGGAAACCTCTCATGTGTTAGTTGTTTGGCTACTTAAAAACTTTTAGAAATCCAATTTTTTTAGATTTCCACAATTTTAATAATGTAATTAATGATGATTAATTTCAATTGGGAAACCTCACATGTGTTAGTTGTTTGGCTCTTAAAAAATCTGCATACTAAATTTAGCTTTTTAAGAAATCCAATTTTTTTTTAGATTTTTCACAATTTGAATGATGTAATTAATGATGATTAATTTCCATGCGGAAACCGCTCCTGTGTGAGTTATTTGGCGCTTAACAAATCTGCATACTAAATTTAGCTTTTTAAGAAATCAAAATTTTTTTTTTAGATTTTTCACAATTTGAATGATGTAATTAATGATGATTAATTTCAATGCGGAAACCGCTCCTGTGTGAGTTATTTGGCGCTTAACAAATCTGCATAATTTAACTTTTTAAGAAATCCAATTTTTTTTTAGATTTTCCACAATTTGTAATTAATGATGATTAATTTCAATTCGGAAACCTCTCCTGTGTTAGTTGTTTGGCTCTTAACAAATCTGCATAATTTAACTTTTTAAGAAATCCAATTTTTTTAGATTTCCACAATTTTAATAATGTAATTAATGATGATTAATTTCAATTGGGAAACCTCACATGTGTTAGTTGTTCGGCTCTTAAAAAATCTGCATACTAAATTTAGCTTTTTAAGAAATCCAATTTTTTTTAGATTTTTCACAATTTGAATGATGTAATTAATGATGATTAATTTCCATGCGGAAACCGCTCCTGTGTGAGTTATTTGGCGCTTAACAAATCTGCATAATTTAACTTTTTAAGAAATCCAATTTTTTTTTATATTTTCCACAATTTGTAATTAATGATGATTAATTTCAATTCGGAAAACGCTCCTGTGTTAGTTGTTTGGCGCTTAACAAATCTGCATAATTTAACTTTTTAAGAAATCCAATTTTTTTAGATTTCCACAATTTTAATAATGTAATTAATGATGATTAATTTCAATTGGGAAACCTCACATGTGTTAGTTGTTTGGCTCTTAAAAAATCTGCATACTAAATTAAGCTTTTTAAGAAATCCAATTTTTTTTAGATTTCCACAATTTTAATAATGTAATTAATGATGATTAATTTCAATTGGGAAACCTCAAATTTTTCACAATTTGAATGATGTAATTAATGATGATTAATTTCCATGCGGAAACCGCTCCTGTGTGAGTTATTTGGCGCTTAACAAATCTGCATAATTTAACTTTTTAAGAAATCCAATTTTTTTAGATTTCCACAATTTTAATAATGTAATTAATGATGATTAATTTCAATTGGGAAACCTCAAATTTTTCACAATTTGAATGATGTAATTAATGATGATTAATTTCCATGCGGAAACCGCTCCTGTGTGAGTTATTTGGCGCTTAACAAATCTGCATAATTTAACTTTTTAAGAAATCCAATTTTTTTTTTTAGATTTTCCACAATTTGAATGATGTAATTAATGATGATTAATTTCAATTCGGAAACCGCTCCTGTGTGAGTTATTTGGCGCTTAACAAATCTGCATAATTTAACTTTTTAAGAAATCCAATTTTTTTTTTAGATTTTTCACAATTTGAATGATGTAATTAATGATGATTAATTTCAATGCGGAAACCGCTCCTGTGTGAGTTATTTGGCGCTTAACAAATCTGCATAATTTAACTTTTTAAGAAATCCAATTTTTTTAGATTTCCACAATTTTAATAATGTAATTAATGATGATTAATTTCAATTGGGAAACCTCACATGTGTTAGTTGTTCGGCTCTTAAAAAATCTGCATACTAAATTTAGCTTTTTAAGAAATCCAATTTTTTTTAGATTTTCCACAATTTGAATGATGTAATTAATGATGATTAATTTCAATTCGGAAACCGCTCCTGTGTTAGTTGTTTGGCGCTTAACAAATCTGCATAATTTAACTTTTTAAGAAATCCAATTTTTTTAGATTTCCACAATTTTAATAATGTAATTAATGATGATTAATTTCAATTGGGAAACCTCAAATTTTTCACAATTTGAATGATGTAATTAATGATGATTAATTTCCATGCGGAAACCGCTCCTGTGTGAGTTATTTGGCGCTTAACAAATCTGCATACTAATTTAACTTTTTAAGAAATCCAATTTTTTTTTTATTTTCCACAATTTTAATGATGTAATTAATGATGATTAATTTCAATTCGGAAAACGCTCCTGTGTTAGTCGTTTGGCGCTTAACAAATCTGCATAATTTAACTTTTTAAGAAATCCAATTTTTTTAGATTTCCACAATTTTAATAATGTAATTAATGATGATTAATTTCAATTGGGAAACCTCACATGTGTTAGTTGTTTGGCTCTTAAAAAATCTGCATACTAAATTAAGCTTTTTAAGAAATCCAATTTTTTTTAGATTTCAACAATTTTAATAATGTAATTAATGATGATTAATTTCAATTGGGAAACCTCAAATTTTTCACAATTTGAATGATGTAATTAATGATGATTAATTTCCATGCGGAAACCGCTCCTGTGTGAGTTATTTGGCGCTTAACAAATCTGCATAATTTAACTTTTTAAGAAATCCAATTTTTTTAGATTTCCACAATTTTAATAATGTAATTAATGATGATTAATTTCAATTGGGAAACCTCAAATTTTTCACAATTTGAATAATGTAATTAATGATGATTAATTTCCATGCGGAAACCGCTCCTGTGTGAGTTATTTGGCGCTTAACAAATCTGCATAATTTAACTTTTTAAGAAATCCAATTTTTTTTTTAGATTTTCCACAATTTTAATAATGTAATTAATGATGATTAATTTCAATTCGGAAACCTCTCCTGTGTTAGTTATTTGGCTCTTAACAAATCTGCATAATTTAACTTTTTAAGAAATCCAATTTTTTTTTTAGATTTTTCACAATTTGAATGATGTAATTAATGATGATTAATTTCAATGCGGAAACCGCTCCTGTGTGAGTTATTTGGCGCTTAACAAATCTGCATAATTTAACTTTTTAAGAAATCCAATTTTTTTAGATTTCCACAATTTTAATAATGTAATTAATGATGATTAATTTCAATTGGGAAACCTCACATGTGTTAGTTGTTCGGCTCTTAAAAAATCTGCATACTAAATTTAGCTTTTTAAGAAATCCAATTTTTTTTAGATTTTCCACAATTTGAATGATGTAATTAATGATGATTAATTTCAATTCGGAAACCGCTCCTGTGTTAGTTGTTTGGCTCTTAACAAATCTGCATAATTTAACTTTTTAAGAAATCCAATTTTTTTAGATTTCCACAATTTTAATAATGTAATTAATGATGATTAATTTCAATTGGGAAACCTCAAATTTTTCACAATTTGAATAATGTAATTAATGATGATTAATTTCCATGCGGAAACCGCTCCTGTGTGAGTTATTTGGCGCTTAACAAATCTGCATAATTTAACTTTTTAAGAAATCCAATTTTTTTAGATTTCCACAATTTTAATAATGTAATTAATGATGATTAATTTCAATTGGGAAACCTCACATGTGTTAGTTATTCGGCTCTTAAAAAATCTGCATACTAAATTTAGCTTTTTAAGAAATCCAATTTTTTTTAGATTTTTCACAATTTGAATGATGTAATTAATGATGATTAATTTCAATGCGGAAACCGCTCCTGTGTGAGTTATTTGGCGCTTAACAAATCTGCATAATTTAACTTTTTAAGAAATCCAATTTTTTTAGATTTCCACAATTTTAATAATGTAATTAATGATGATTAATTTCAATTGGGAAACCTCACATGTGTTAGTTGTTTGGCTCTTAAAAAATCTGCATACTAAATTTAGCTTTTTAAGAAATCCAATTTTTTTTAGATTTTTCACAATTTGAATAATGTAATTAATGATGATTAATTTCAATGCGGAAACCGCTCCTGTGTGAGTTATTTGGCGCTTAACAAATCTGCATACTAAATTTAGCTTTTTAAGAAATCCAATTTTTTTTAGATTTTAACAATTTTAATAATGTAATTAATGATGATTAATTTCAATGCGGAAACCGCTCCTGTGTGAGTTATTTGGCTCTTAACAAATCTGCATACTAAATTTAGCTTTTTAAGAAATCCAATTTTTTTTTTAGATTTCAACAATTTTAATAATGTAATAAATGATGATTAATTTCAATGCGGAAACCGCTCCTGTGTGAGTTATTTGGCGCTTAACAAATCTGCATAATTTAACTTTTTAAGAAATCCAATTTTTTTTTAGATTTTCCACAATTTGTAATTAATGATGATTAATTTCAATTCGGAAAACGCTCCTGTGTTAGTCGTTTGGCGCTTAACAAATCTGCATAATTTAACTTTTTAAGAAATCCAATTTTTTTAGATTTCCACAATTTTAATAATGTAATTAATGATGATTAATTTCAATTGGGAAACCTCACATGTGTTAGTTTTTCGGCTCTTAAAAAATCTGCATACTAAATTTAGCTTTTTAAGAAATCCAATTTTTTTTTAGATTTTTCACAATTTAAATAATGTAATTAATGATGATTAATTTCCATGCGGAAACCGCTCCTGTGTGAGTTATTTGGCGCTTAACAAATCTGCATAATTTAACTTTTTAAGAAATCCAATTTTTTTAGATTTCCACAATTTTAATAATGTAATTAATGATGATTAATTTCAATTGGGAAACCTCACATGTGTTAGTTGTTCGGCTCTTAAAAAATCTGCATACTAAATTTAGCTTTTTAAGAAATCCAATTTTTTTTAGATTTCAGCAATTTTAATAATGTAATAAATGATGATTAATTTCAATTGGGAAACCTCACATGTGTTAGTTGTTTGGCTCTTAAAAAATCTGCATACTAAATTAAGCTTTTTAAGAAATCCAATTTTTTTTAGATTTCCACAATTTTAATAATGTAATTAATGATGATTAATTTCAATTGGGAAACTCACATTTTTCACAATTTGAATGATGTAATTAATGATGATTAATTTCCATGCGGAAACCGCTCCTGTGTGAGTTATTTGGCGCTTAACAAATCTGCATACTAAATTTAGCTTTTTAAGAAATCCAATTTTTTTTAGATTTTTCACAATTTGAATGATGTAATTAATGATGATTAATTTCAATGCGGAAACCGCTCCTGTGTGAGTTATTTGGCGCTTAACAAATCTGCATAATTTAACTTTTTAAGAAATCCAATTTTTTTAGATTTCCACAATTTTAATAATGTAATTAATGATGATTAATTTCAATTGGGAAACCTCAAATTTTTCACAATTTGAATAATGTAATTAATGATGATTAATTTCCATGCGGAAACCGCTCCTGTGTGAGTTATTTGGCGCTTAACAAATCTGCATAATTTAACTTTTTAAGAATCCAATTTTTTTTTTAGATTTTCCACAATTTTAATGATGATTAATTTCAATTCGGAAACCGCTCCTGTGTGAGTTATTTGGCGCTTAACAAATCTGCATAATTTAACTTTTTAAGAAATCCAATTTTTTTTTAGATTTTTCACAATTTGAATGATGTAATTAATGATGATTAATTTCAATGCGGAAACCGCTCCTGTGTGAGTTATTTGGCGCTTAACAAATCTGCATAATTTAACTTTTTAAGAAATCCAATTTTTTTAGATTTCCACAATTTTAATAATGTAATTAATGATGATTAATTTCAATTGGGAAACCTCACATGTGTTAGTTGTTCGGCTCTTAAAAAATCTGCATACTAAATTTAGCTTTTTAAGAAATCCAATTTTTTTTAGATTTTTCACAATTTGAATGATGTAATTAATGATGATTAATTTCCATGCGGAAACCGCTCCTGTGTGAGTTATTTGGCGCTTAACAAATCTGCATAATTTAACTTTTTAAGAAATCCATTTTTTTTTCGATTTTCCACAATTTTAATAATGTAATTAATGATGATTAATTTCAATTCGGAAACCGCTCCTGTGTTAGTCGTTTGGCGCTTAACAAATCTGCATAATTTAACTTTTTAAGAAATCCAATTTTTTTAGATTTCCACAATTTTAATAATGTAATTAATGATGATTAATTTCAATTGGGAAACCTCACATGTGTTAGTTGTTTGGCTCTTAAAAAATCTGCATACTAAATTAAGCTTTTTAAGAAATCCAATTTTTTTTAGATTTCCACAATTATAATAATGTAATTAATGATGATTAATTTCAATTGGGAAACCTCAAATTTTTCACAATTTGAATGATGTAATTAATGATGATTAATTTCCATGCGGAAACCGCTCCTGTGTGAGTTATTTGGCGCTTAACAAATCTGCATAATTTAACTTTTTAAGAAATCCAATTTTTTTTAGATTTTCTACAATTTGAATGATGTAATTAATGATGATTAATTTCAATTCGGAAACCGCTCCTGTGTTAGTTGTTTGGCGCTTAACAAATCTGCATAATTTAACTTTTTAAGAAATCCAATTTTTTTAGATTTCCACAATTTTAATAATGTAATTAATGATGATTAATTTCAATTGGGAAACCTCACATGTGTGAGTTATTTGGCACTTAACAAATCTGCATAATTTAACTTTTTAAGAAATCCAATTTTTTTAGATTTCCACAATTTTAATAATGTAATTAATGATGATTAATTTCAATTGGGAAACCTCAAATTTTTCACAATTTGAATGATGTAATTAATGATGATTAATTTCCATGCGGAAACCGCTCCTGTGTGAGTTATTTGGCGCTTAACAAATCTGCATAATTTAACTTTTTAAGAAATCCAATTTTTTTAGATTTCCACAATTTTAATAATGTAATTAATGATGATTAATTTCAATTGGGAAACCTCAAATTTTTCACAATTTGAATGATGTAATTAATGATGATTAATTTCCATGCGGAAACCGCTCCTGTGTGAGTTATTTGGCGCTTAACAAATCTGCATACTAATTTAGCTTTTTAAGAAATCCAATTTTTTTTTAGATTTTTCACAATTTGAATGATGTAATTAATGATGATTAATTTCAATGCGGAAACCGCTCCTGTGTGAGTTATTTGGCGCTTAACAAATCTGCATAATTTAACTTTTTAAGAAATCCAATTTTTTTTTAGATTTTCCACAATTTTAATGATGTAATTAATGATGATTAATTTCAATTCGGAAAACGCTCCTGTGTTAGTTGTTTGGCGCTTAACTAATCTGCATAATTTAACTTTTTAAGAAATCCAATTTTTTTAGATTTCCACAATTTTAATAATGTAATTAATGATGATTAATTTCAATTGGGAAACCTCACATGTGTTAGTTGTTCGGCTCTTAAAAAATCTGCATACTAAATTTAGCTTTTTAAGAAATCCAATTTGTTTTTTAGATTTTTCACAATTTGAATGATGTAATTAATGACGATTAATTTCCATGCGGAAAGCGCTCCTGTGTGAGTTATTTGGCGCTTAACAAATCTGCATAATTTAACTTTTTAAGAAATCCAATTTTTTTTTATATTTTCCACAATTTTAATGATGTAATTAATGATGATTAATTTCAATTCGGAAACCGCTCCTGTGTTAGTTATTTGGCGCTTAACAAATCTGCATAATTTAACTTTTTAAGAAATCCAATTTTTTTAGATTTCCACAATTTTAATAATGTAATTAATGATGATTAATTTCAATTGGGAAACCTCACATGTGTTAGATGTTTGGCTCTTAAAAAATCTGCATACTAAATTAAGCTTTTTAAGAAATCCAATTTTTTTTAGATTTCCACAATTTTAATAATGTAATTAATGATGATTAATTTCAATTGGGAAACTCAAATTTTTCACAATTTGAATGATGTAATTAATGATGATTAATTTCCATGCGGAAACCGCTCCTGTGTGAGTTATTTGGCGCTTAACAAATCTGCATAATTTAACTTTTTAAGAAATCCAATTTTTTTAGATTTCCACAATTTTAATAATGTAATTAATGATGATTAATTTCAATTGGGAAACCTCAAATTTTTCACAATTTGAATGATGTAATTAATGACGATTAATTTCCATGCGGAAACCGCTCCTGTGTGAGTTATTTGGCGCTTAACAAATCTGCATAATTTAACTTTTTAAGAAATCCATTTTTTTTTTTAGATTTTCCACAATTTTAATAATGTAATTAATGATGATTAATTTCAATTCGGAAACCGCTCCTGTGTGAGTTATTTGGCGCTTAACAAATCTGCATAATTTAACTTTTTAAGAAATCAATTTTTTTTTTTAGATTTTTCACAATTTGAATGATGTAATTAATGATGATTAATTTCAATGCGGAAACCGCTCCTGTGTGAGTTATTTGGCGCTTAACAAATCTGCATAATTTAACTTTTTAAGAAATCCAATTTTTTTAGATTTCCACAATTTTAATAATGTAATTAATGATGATTAATTTCAATTGGGAAACCTCACATGTGTTAGTTGTTCGGCTCTTAAAAAATCTGCATACTAAATTTAGCTTTTTAAGAAATCCAATTTTTTTTTAGATTTTTCACAATTTGAATGATGTAATTAATGATGATTAATTTCCATGCGGAAACCGCTCCTGTGTGAGTTATTTGGCGCTTAACAAATCTGCATAATTTAACTTTTTAAGAAATCCAATTTTTTTAGATTTCCACAATTTTAATAATGTAATTAATGATGATTAATTTCAATTGGGAAACCTCAAATTTTTCACAATTTGAATGATGTAATTAATGATGATTAATTTCAATGCGGAAACCGCTCCTGTGTGAGTTATTTGGCGCTTAACAAATCTGCATAATTTAACTTTTTAAGAAATCCATTTTTTTTTTTCGATTTTCCACAATTTTAATAATGTAATTAATGATGATTAATTTCAATTTGGAAACCGCTCCTGTGTGAGTTATTTGGCGCTTAACAAATCTGCATAATTTAACTTTTTAAGAAATCAATTTTTTTTTAGATTTTTCACAATTTTAATGATGTAATTAATGATGATTAATTTCAATTCGGAAACCGCTCCTGTGTGAGTTATTTGGCGCTTAACAAATCTGCATAATTTAACTTTTTAAGAAATCAATTTTTTTTTTAGATTTTTCACAATTTGAATGATGTAATTAATGATGATTAATTTCAATGCGGAAACCGCTCCTGTGTGAGTTATTTGGCGCTTAACAAATCTGCATAATTTAACTTTTTAAGAAATCCATTTTTTTTAGATTTCCACAATTTTAATAATGTAATTAATGATGATTAATTTCAATTGGGAAACCTCACATGTGTTAGTTGTTTGGCTCTTAAAAAATCTGCATACTAAATTAAGCTTTTTAAGAAATCCAATTTTTTTTAGATTTTTCACAATTTTATTGATGTAATTAATGATGATTAATTTCAATTGGGAAACCTCAAATTTTTCACAATTTGATTGATGTAATTAATGACGATTAATTTCCATACGGAAACCGCTCCTGTGTTTAGTTTTTTGGCGCTTAACAAATCTGCATAATTTAACTTTTTAAGAAATCCAATTTTTTTTAGATTTCCACAATTTTAATAATGTAATTAATGATGATTAATTTCAATGCGGAAACCGCTCCTGTGTGAGTTATTTGGCGCTTAACAAATCTGCATAATTTAACTTTTTAAGAAATCAAATTTTTGTTTTAGATTTTCCACAATTTGAATAATGTAATTAATGATGATTAATTTCAATTCGGAAAACGCTCCTGTGTGAGTTATTTGGCGCTTAACAAATCTGCATAATTTAACTTTTTAAGAAATCCAATTTTTTTTTATATTTTCCACAATTTGTAATTAATGATGATTAATTTCAATTCGGAAAACGCTTCTGTGTGAGTTATTTGGCGCTTAACAAATCTGCATAATTTAACTTTTTCAGAAATCCAATTTTTTTAGATTTCCACAATTATAATAATGTAATTAATGATGATTAATTTCAATTGGGAAAACTCACATGTGTTAGTTGTTCGGCTCTTAAAAAATCTGCATACTAAATTTAGCTTTTTAAGAAATCCAATTTTTTTAGATTTTTCACAATTTGAATGATGTAATTAATGATGATTAATTTCCATGCGGAAACCGCTCCTGTGTGAGTTATTTGGCGCTTAACAAATCTGCATACTAAATTTAGCTTTTTAAGAAATCCAATTTTTTTTAGATTTTCTACAATTTGAATGATGTAATTAATGATGATTAATTTCCATGCGGAAACCGCTCCTGTGTGAGTTATTTGGCGCTTAACAAATCTGCATACTAAATTTAGCTTTTTAAGAAATCAAATTTTTTTTTAGATTTTTCACAATTTGAATGATGTAATTAATGATGATTAATTTCAATGCGGAAACCGCTGCTGTGTGAGTTATTTGGCGCTGAACAAATCTGCATAATTTAACTTTTTAAGAAATCCAATTTTTTTTTTCGATTTTCCACAATTTTAATGATGTAATTAATGATGATTAATTTCAATTCGGAAAACGCTCCTGTGTTAGTCGTTTGGCGCTTAACTAATCTGCATAATTTAACTTTTTAAGAAATCCAATTTTTTTAGATTTCCACAATTTTAATAATGTAATTAATGATGATTAATTTCAATTGGGAAACCTCACATGTGTTAGTTGTTCGGCTCTTAAAAAATCTGCATACTAAATTTAGCTTTTTAAGAAATCCAATTTTTTTAAGATTTTTCACAATTTGAATGATGTAATTAATGATGATTAATTTCAATTCGGAAACCGCTCCTGTGTGAGTTATTTGGCGCTTAACAAATCTGCATAATTTAACTTTTTAAGAAATCCAATTTTTTTAGATTTCCACAATTTTAATAATGTAATTAATGATGATTAATTTCAATTGGGAAACCTCACATGTGTTAGTTGTTCGGCTCTTAAAAAATCTGCATACTAAATTTAGCTTTTTAAGAAATCCAATTTTTTTTAGATTTCAACAATTTTAATAATGTAATTAATGATGATTAATTTCAATTGGGAAACCTCACATGTGTTAAATGTTTGGCTCTTAAAAAATCTGCATACTAAATTAAGCTTTTTAAGAAATCCAATTTTTTTTAGATTTCCACAATTTTAATAATGTAATAATTAATGATGATTAATTTCAATTGGGAAACGTCACATTTTTCACAATTTGAATGATGTAATTAATGATGATTAATTTCCATGCGGAAACCGCTCCTGTGTGAGTTATTTGGCGCTTAACAAATCTGCATACTAAATTTAGCTTTTTAAGAAATCCAATTTTTTTTAGATTTTTCACAATTTGAATGATGTAATTAATGATGATTAATTTAAATGCGGAAACCGCTCCTGTGTGAGTTATTTGGCGCTTAACAAATCTGCATAATTTAACTTTTTAAGAAATCCAATTTTTTTAGATTTCCACAATTTTAATAATGTAATTAATGATGATTAATTTCAATTGGGAAACTCAAATTTTTCACAATTTGAATGATGTAATTAATGACGATTAATTTCCATGCGGAAACCGCTCCTGTGTGAGTTATTTGGCGCTTAACAAATCTGCATAATTTAACTTTTTAAGAAATCCATTTTTTTTTTAGATTTTCCACAATTTTAATGATGTAATTAATGATGATTAATTTCAATTCGGAAACCGCTCCTGTGTGAGTTATTTGGCGCTTAACAAATCTGCATAATTTAACTTTTTAAGAAATAAATTTTTTTTTAGATTTTTCACAATTTGAATGATGTAATTAATGATGATTAATTTCAATGCGGAAACCGCTCCTGTGTGAGTTATTTTGCGCTGAACAAATCTGCATAATTTAATTTTTTAAGAAAACCCATTTGTTTTAGATTTCCACAATTTTAATAATGTAATTAATGATGATTAATTTCAATTGGGAAACCTCACATGTGTTAGTTGTTTGGCTCTTAAAAAATCTGCATACTAAATTTAGCTTTTTAAGAAATCTAATTTTTTTTAGATTTTTCACAATTTGAATGATGTAATTAATGATGATTAATTTCCATGCGGAAACCGCTCCTGTGTGAGTTATTTGGCGCTTAACAAATCTGCATAATTTAACTTTTTAAGAAATCCAATTTTTTTAGATTTCCACAATTTTAATAATGTAATTAATGATGATTAATTTCAATTGGGAAACGTCAAATTTTTCACAATTTGAATGATGTAATTAATGATGATTAATTTCCATGCGGAAACCGCTCCTGTGTGAGTTATTTGGCGCTTAACAAATCTGCATACTAAATTTAGCTTTTTAAGAAATAAATTTTTTTTTTTAGATTTTTCACAAATTGAATGATGTAATTAATGATGATTAATTTCAATGCGGAAACCGCTCCTGTGTGAGTTATTTTGCGCTGAACAAATCTGCATAATTTAACTTTTTAAGAAAACCCATTTGTTTTAGATTTCCACAATTTTAATAATGTAATTAATGATGATTAATTTCAATTGGGAAAACTCACATGTGTTAGTTGTTTGGCTCTTAAAAAATCTGCATACTAAATTAAGCTTTTTAAGAAATCCAATTTTTTTTAGATTTTTCACAATTTTATTGATGTAATTAATGATGATTAATTTCAATTGGGAAACCTCAAATTTTTCACAATTTGATTGATGTAATTAATGACGATTAATTTCCATACGGAAACCGCTCCTGTGTTTAGTTTTTTGGCGCTTAACAAATCTGCATAATTTAACTTTTTAAGAAATCCAATTGTTTTTTAGATTTTCTACAATTTGAATAATGTAATTAATGAAGATTAATTTCAATGCGGAAACCGCTCCTGTGTTAGTTTTTTGGCGCTTAACAAATCTGCATAATTTAACTTTTTAAGAAATCCAATTTTTTTAGATTTCCACAATTTTAATAATGTAATTAATGATGATTAATTTCAATGCGGAAACCGCTCCTGTGTGAGTTATTTGGCGCTTAACAAATCTGCATAATTTAACTTTTTAAGAAATCCAATTTTTTTTTAGATTTTCTACAATTTGAATAATGTAATTAATGATGATTAATTTCAATTCGGAAACCGCTCCTGTGTTAGTCGTTTGGCGCTTAACAAATCTGCATAATTTAACTTTTTAAGAAATCCAATTTTTTTTTAGATTTTCCACAATTTGTAATTAATGATGATTAATTTCAATTCGGAAAACTCTTCTGTGTGAGTTATTTGGCGCTTAACAAATCTGCATAATTTAACTTTTTAAGAAATCCAATTTTTTTAGATTTCCACTATTATAATAATTTAATTAATGATGATTAATTTCAATTGGGAAACCTCACATGTGTTAGTTGTTCGGCTCTTAAAAAATCTGCATGCTAAATTTAGCTTTTTAAGAAATCCAATTTTTTTTAGATTTTTCACAATTTGAATGATGTAATTAATGATGATTAATTTCCATGCGGAAACCGCTCCTGTGTGAGTTATTTGGCGCTTAACAAATCTGCATACTAAATTTAGCTTTTTAAGAAATCCAATTTTTTTTAGATTTTTCACAATTTGAATAATGTAATTAATGATGATTAATTTCCATGCGGAAACCGCTCCTGTGTGAGTTATTTGGCGCTTAACAAATCTGCATACTAAATTTAGCTTTTTAAGAAATCAAATTTTTTTTTTAGATTTTTTACAATTTGAATGATGTAATTAATGATGATTAATTTCAATGCGGAAACCGCTCCTGTGTGAGTTATTTGGCGCTTAACAAATCTGCATAATTTAACTTTTTAAGAAATCCAATTTTTTTTTTCGATTTTCCACAATTTTAATGATGTAATTAATGATGATTAATTTCAATTCGGAAAACGCTCCTGTGTTAGTCGTTTGGCGCTTAACTAATCTGCATAATTTAACTTTTTAAGAAATCCATTTTTTTTAGATTTCCACAATTTTAATAATGTAATTAATGATGATTAATTTCAATTGGGAAACCTCACATGTGTTAGTTGTTCGGCTCTTAAAAAATCTGCATACTAAATTTAGCTTTTTAAGAAATCTAATTTTTTTTTAGATTTTTCACAATTTGAATGATGTAATTAATGATGATTAATTTCCATGCGGAAACCGCTCCGTGTGAGTTATTTTGCGCTGAACAAATCTGCATAATTTAACTTTTTAAGAAATCCAATTTTTTTAGATTTCCACAATTTTAATAATGTAATTAATGATGATTAATTTCAATTGGGAAACCTCACATGTGTTAGTTGTTCGGCTCTTAAAAAATCTGCATACTAAATTTAGCTTTTTAAGAAATCCAATTTTTTTTAGATTTCAACAATTTTAATAATGTAATAAATGATGATTAATTTCAATTGGGAAACCTCACATGTGTTAGATGTTTGGCTCTTAAAAAATCTGCATACTAAATTAAGATTTTTAAGAAATCCAATTTTTTTTAGATTTCCACAATTTTAATAATGTAATTAATGATGATTAATTTCAATTGGGAAACGTCACATTTTTCACAATTTGAATGATGTAATTAATGATGATTAATTTCCATGCGGAAACCGCTCCTGTGTGAGTTATTTGGCGCTTAACAAATCTGCATACTAAATTTAGCTTTTTAAGAAATCCATTTTTTTTTAGATTTTTCACAATTTGAATGATGTAATTAATGATGATTAATTTAAATGCGGAAACCGCTCCTGTGTGAGTTATTTGGCGCTTAACAAATCTGCATAATTTAACTTTTTAAGAAATCCAATTTTTTTTTTAGATTTTCCACAATTTTAATGATGTAATTAATGATGATTAATTTCAATTCGGAAAACGCTCCTGTGTTAGTTGTTTGGCGCTTAACAAATCTGCATAATTTAACTTTTTAAGAAATCAATTTTTTTTAGATTTTCCACAATTTGTAATTAATGATGATTAATTTCAATTCGGAAACCGCTTCTGTGTGAGTTATTTGGCGCTTAACAAATCTGCATAATTTAACTTTTTCAGAAATCCAATTTTTTTAGATTTCCACAATTATAATAATGTAATTAATGATGATTAATTTCAATTGGGAAACCTCACATGTGTTAGTTGTTCGGCTCTTAAAAATCTGCATACTAAATTTAGCTTTTTAAGAAATCCAATTTTTTTTAGATTTGAATGATGTAATTAATGATGATTAATTTCAATGCGGAACCCTCTCCTGTGTGAGTTATTTGGCGCTTAACAAATCTGCATACTAAATTTAGCTTTTTAAGAAATCCAATTTTTTTTAGATTTCCACAATTTGAATGATGTAATTAATGATGATTAATTTCAATGCGGAAACCGCTCCTGTGTGAGTTATTTGGCGCTTAACAAATCTGCATAATATAACTTTTTAAGAAATCAATTTTTTTAAATTTCACAATTTGAAAAATAATTAATTTTAATTCGGAAACCGCATATGTGTTAGTTGTTTGGCTTTTAAAAAATCTGCATACTAAATTTAGCTTTTTAAGAAATCAAATTTTTTTTAGATTTTCACAATTTTAATAATGTAATTAATGATGATTAATTTCAATTCGGAAACCTCTCCTGTGTTAGTTGTTTGGCTCTTAAAAATCTGCATAATTTAACTTTTTAAGAAATCCAATTTTTTTTTAGATTTCCACAATTTGAATGATGTAATTAATGATGATTAATTTCAATGCGGAAACCGCTCCTGTGTGAGTTATTTAGCGCTTAACAAATCTGCATACTAAATTTAGCTTTTTAAGAAATTCAATTCTTTTTAGATTTTTCACAATTTGAATGATGTAATTAATGATGATTAATTTCAATGCGGAAACCGCTCCTGTGTTAGTTATTTGGCGCTTAACAAATCTGCATAATTTAACTTTTTAAGAAATCCAATTTTTTTTAGATTTCCACAATTTTAATAATGTAATTAATGATGATTAATTTCAATTGGGAAACCTCACATGTGTTAGTTGTTTGGCTCTTAAAAATCTGCATACTAAATTTAACTTTTTAAAAAATAAATTTTTTTTTTAGATTTTTCACAATTTGAATGGTTATTGATAATTAATTTCAATGCGGAAACCGCTTATGTGTGAGTTATTTAGCGCTTAACACTAAATTTAGCTTCTTAAGAAATCTATTTTTTTTAGATTTTTCACAATTTCAATTATGTAATTAATGATGATTAATTTCAATGCGGAAACCGCTCCTGTGTGAGTTATTTGGCTCTTAACAAATCTGCATACTAAATTTAGCTTTTTAAGAAATCCAATTTTTTTTAGATTTCCACAATTTGAATAATGTAATTAATGATGATTAATTTCAATGCGGAAACCGCTCCTGTGTGAGTTATTTAGCGCTTTACAAATCTGCATACTAAATTTAGCTTTTAAAGAAATCCAATTTTTTTTAGATTTTTCACAATTAGAATGATGTAATTAATGATGATTAATTTCAATGCGGAAACCGCTCCTGTGTTAGTCATTTGGCGCTTAACAAATCTGCATAATTTAACTTTTAAAGAAATCCAATTTTTTTTAGATTTCCACAATTTTAATAATGTAATTAATGATGATTAATTTCAATTGGGAAACCTCACATGTGTTAGTCGTTTGGCTCTTAAAAAATCTGCATACTAAATTAAGCTTTTTAAGAAATCCAATTTTTTTTAGATTTCCACAATTATAATAATGTAATTAATGATGATTAATTTCAATTGGGAAACCTCACATGTGTTAGTTGTTTGGCTCTTAACAAATCTGCAACTAAATTTAGCTTTTTAAAAAATTAATTTTTTTTTAGATTTTTTACAATTTGAATGGTTATTGATAATTAATTTCAATGCGGAAACCGCTTATGTGAGAGTTATTTAGCCTTCCACAATTTTAATGATGTAATTAATGATGATTAATTTCAATTCGGAAACCGCTCCTGTGTTAGTCGTTTGGCGCTTAACAAATCTGCATAATTTAACTTTTTAAGAAATCCAATTTTTTTTAGATTTTCCACAATTTGTAATTAATGATGAATAATTTTAATTCGGAAAACTCTTCTGTGTGAGTTATTTGGCGCTTAACAAATCTGCATAATTTAACTTTTTCAGAAATCCAATTTTTTTAGATTTCCACAATTATAATAATGTAATTAATGATGATTAATTTTAATTGGGAAACCTCACATGTGTTAGTTGTTCGGCTCTTAAAAAATCTGCATGCTAAATTTAGCTTTTTAAGAAATCCAATTTTTTTTAGATTTGAATGATGTAATTAATGATGATTAATTTCAATGCGGAAACCTCTCCTGTGTGAGTTATTTGGCGCATAACAAATCTGCATACTAAATTTAGCTTTTTAAGAAATTCAATTTTTTATTTAGATTTCCACAATTTGAATGCTGTAATTAATTATGATTAATTTCAATGCGGAAACCGCTCCTGTGTGAGTTATTTGGCGCTTAACAAATCTGCATAATATAACTTTTTAAGAAATCCATTTTTTTTAAATTTCACAATTTGAAAAATAATTAATTTTAATTCGGTTATGTGTTAGTTGTTTGGCTTTTAAAAAATCTGTATACTAAATTTAGCTTTTTAAGAAATAAAATTTTTTTTAGATTTTTCACAATTAGAATGATGTAATTAATGATGATTAATTTCAATGCGGAAACCGCTCCTGTGTTACTTGTTTGGCGCTTAACAAATCTGCATAATTTAACTTTTTAAGAAATCCAATTTTTTTTAGATTTCCACAATTTTAATAATGTAATTAATGATGATTAATTTCAATTGGGAAACCTCACATGTGTTAGTTGTTTGGCTTTTAATAAATATGCATACTAAATTTAGCTTTTTAAGAAATCCAATTTTTTTTAGATTTCCACAATTTTAATAATGTAATTAATGATGATTAATTTCAATTGGGAAACCTCACATGTGTTAGTTGTTTGGCTCTTAACAAATCTGCATACTAAATTTAGCTTTGTAAAAAATTAATTTTTTTTTTAGATTTTTTACAATTTGAATGGTTATTGATAATTAATTTCAATGCGGAAACCGCTTATGTGAGAGTTATTTAGCGCTTAACACTAAATTTACCTTCTTAAGAAATCAATTTTTTTTAGATTTTTCACAATTTCAATTATGTAATTAATGATGATTAATTTTAATGCGGAAACCGCTCATGTGTGAGTTATTTGGCGGCTAACAAATCTGCATACTAAATTTAGCTTTTTAAGAAATCCAATTTTTTTTAGATTTCCACAATTTGAATGCTGTAATTAATTATGATTAATTTCAATGCGGAAACCGCTCCTGTGTGAGTTATTTGGCGCTTAACAAATCTGCATAATATAACTTTTTAAGAAATCCATTTTTTTTAATTTACACAATTTAAAAAATAATTAATTTTAATTCGGAAACCGCATATGTGTTAGTTGTTTGGCTTTTAAAAAATCTGTATACTAAATTTAGCTTTTTAAGAAATAAATTTTTTTTTAGATTTTCACAATTAGAATAATGTAATTAATGATGATTAATTTCAATGCGGAAACCGCTCCTGTGTAATAATTAATTTTAATTCGGAAGCCGCATATGTGTTAGTTGTTTGGCTTTTAAAAAATCTGTATACTAAATTTAGCTTTTTAAGAAATAAATTTTTTTTTAGATTTTTCACAATTAGAATGATGTAATTAATGATGATTAATTTCAATGCGGAAACCGCTCCTGTGTTACTCGTTTGGCGCTTAATAAATCTGCATAATTTAACTTTTTAAGAAATCCAATTTTTTTTTTAGATTTCCACAATTTGAATGCTTTAATTAATGATGATTAATTTCAATGCGGAAACCGCTCCTGTGTGAGTTATTTAGCGCATAACAAATCTGCATACTAAATTAGCTTTTTAAGAAATTCAATTTTTTTAGATTTTTCACAATTAGAATGATGTAATTAATGATGATTAATTTCAATGCGGAAACCCCTCCTGTGTTACTCGTTTGGCGCTTAATAAATCTGCATAATTTAACTTTTAAAGAAATCCAATTTTTTTTAGATTTCCACAATTTTAATAATGTAATTAATGATGATTAATTTCAATTGGGAAACCTCACATGTGTTAGTTGTTTGGCTCTTAATAAATATGCATACTAAATTTAGCATTTTAAGAAATCCATTTTTTTGAGATTTTTTTACAATTTGAATAATGATAATTTCTATGCGGAAACCTCACATGTGTTAGTTGTTTGGCTCTTAACAAATCAGCATACTAAATTTAACTTTGTAAAAAATAAATTTTTTTTTAGATTTTTCACAATTTGAATGGTTATTGATAATTAATTTCAATGCGGAAACCGCTTATGTAAGAGTTATTTAGCGCTTAACACTAAATTTACCTTCTTAAGAAATCAATTTTTTTTAGATTTTTCACAATTTCAATTATGTAATTATTGATAATTAATTTCAATGCGGAAACCGCTCATGTGTGAGTTATTTAGCGTATAACAAATCTGCATACTAAATTTAGCTTTTTAAGAAATCCAATTTGTTTTAGATTTCCACAATTTGAATGCTGTAATTAATGATGATTAATTTCAATGCGGAAACCGCTGCTGTGTGAGTTATTTGGCGCTAAACAAATCTGCATAATATAACTTTTTAAGAAATCCAATTTTTTTAGATTTCCACAATTTTAATAATGTAATTAATGATGATTAATTTCTATGCGGAAACCTCACATGTCTTAGTTGTTTGGCTCTTAACAAATCTGCATACTAAATTTAGCTTTGTAAAAATAATTTTTTTTATTTTTCACAATTTGAATGGTTATTGATAATTAATATCAATGCGGAAACGCTCCTGTGTGAGTTATTTAGCGCTTAACACTAAATTTAGCTTCTTAAAAAATCTATTTTTTTTAGATTTTTCACAATTTCAATAATGTAATTATTGATAATTAATTTCAATGCGGAAACCGCTCATGTGTGAGTTATTTAGCGTATAACAAATCTGCATACTAAATTTAGCTTTTTAAGAAATAAAATTTGTTTTAGATTTCCACAATTTGAATGCTGTAATTAACGATGATTAATTTCAATGCGGAAACCGCTGCTGTGTGAGTTATTTGGCGCTAAACAAATCTGCATAATATAACTTTTTAAGAAATAAAATTTTTTTAGATTTCCACAATTTTAATAATGTAATTAATGATGATTAATTTCAATGCGGAAACCTCACATGTCTTAGTTGTTTGGCTCTTAACAAATCTGCATACTAAATTTAGCTTTTTAAAAATCATTTTTTTTTATTTTTCACAATTTGAATGGTTATTGATAATTAATTTCAATGCGGAAATCGCTCCTGTGTGAGTTATTTAGCGCATAACAAATCTGTATACTAAATTTAGCTTTTTAAGAAATTCAATTTTTTTTTAAATTTCCACAATTTGAATGCTGTAATTAATGATGATTAATTTCAATGCGGAAACCGCTCCTGTGTGAGTTATTTAGCGCATTACAAATCTGCATACTAAATTTAGCTTTTTAAGAAATTCAATTCTTTTTAGATTTTTCACAATTAGAATGATGTAATTAATGATGATTAATTTCAATGCGGAAACCGCTCCTGTGTTACTCGTTTGGCGCTTAACAAATCTGCATAATTTAACTTTTAAAGAAATCCAATTTTTTTTAGATTTCCACAATTTTAATAATGTAATTAATGATGATTAATTTCAATTGGGAAACCTCACATGTGTTAGTTGTTTGGCTCTTAATAAATATGCATACTAAATTTAGCTTTGTAAAAAATTAATTTTTTTTTTAGATTTTTCACAATTTGAGTGGTTATTGATAATTAATTTCAATGCGGAAACCGCTCATGTGTGAGTTATTTAGCGCATAACAAATCTGCATACTAAATTTAGCTTTTTAAGAAATCCAATTTTTTTAGATTTCCACAATTTGAATGCTGTAATTAATGATGATTAATTTCAATGCGGAAACCGCTGCTGTGTGAGTTATTTGTCGCTGAACAAATCTGCATAAGATAAGTTTTTAAGAAATCCAATTTTTTTTAGATTTCCACAAGTTGAATGATTAATTTTAATTCGGAAGCCGCCAATGTGTTAGTTGTGTGGCTCTTAAAAATCTGCATACTAAATTTAGCTTCTTAAGAAATCCATTTTTTTTAGATTTGCACTTTTTAAATGATGTAATTAAAGGTGATTAATTTCAATTCGGAAGCTGCACATGTGTTAGTTGTTTGGCACTTAACAAATCTGCATACTAAATTTAGCTTTCTAAGAAATCAAATTTTTGTTTAGACCTTTCACAATTAGAATGCTGAATTAATGATGATTAATTTCAATGCGGAAACCGCTGCTGTGTGAGTTATTTGTCGCTGAACAAATCTGCATAAGATAAGTTTTTAAGAAATCCAATTTTTTTTTAGATTTCCACAAGTTGAAAGATTAATTTTAATTCGGAAGCCGCCAATGTGTTAGTTGTGTGGCTCTTAAAAATCTGCATACTAAATTTAGCTTTTTAAGAAATCCATTTTTTTTAGATTTCCACATTTTAAATGATGTAATTAAAGGTGATTAATTTCAATTCGGAAGCTGCACATGTGTTAGTTGTTTGGCACTTAACAAATCTGCATACTAAATTTAGCTTTCTAAGAAATCAAATTTTTGTTTAGACCTTTCACAATTAGAATGCTGTAATTAATGATGATTAATTTCAATGCGGAAACCGCTCCTGTGTGAGTTATTTAGCGCTTAACAAATCTGCATAATATAAATTTTTAAGAAATCCATTTTTTTTTAATTTCCACAATTTGAATGATGATTAATTTCAATTCGGAAACCGCACATGTGTTAGTTGTTTGGCTCTTAACAAATCTGCATACTGAATTTAGCTTTGTAAGAAATCAAATTCTTTTTAGATTTTTCACAATTTGAATGCTGTAATTAATGATGATTAATTTCGATGCGGAAACCGCTGCTGTGTGAGTTATTTGTCGCTGAACAAATCTGCATAAGATAAGTTTTTAAGAAATCCAATTTTTTTTTAGATTTCCACAAGTTGAATGATTAATTTTAATTCGGAAGCCGCCAATGTGTTAGTTGTGTGGCTCTTAAAAATCTGCATACTAAATTTAGCTTTTTAAGAAATCCATTTTTTTTAGATTTCCACATTTTAAATGATGTAATTAAAGGTGATTAATTTCAATTCGGAAGCTGCACATGTGTTAGTTGTTTGGCACTTAACAAATCTGCATACTAAATTTAGCTTTCTAAGAAATCAAATTTTTGTTTAGACCTTTCACAATTAGAATGCTGTAATTAATGATGATTAATTTCAATGCGGAAACCGCTCCTGTGTGAGTTATTTAGCGCTTAACAAATCTGCATAATATAAATTTTTAAGAAATCCATTTTTTTTTAATTTCCACAATTTGAATGATGATTAATTTCAATTCGGAAACCGCACATGTGTTAGTTGTTTGGCTCTTAACAAATCTGCATACTGAATTTAGCTTTGTAAGAAATCAAATTCTTTTTAGATTTTTCACAATTTGAATAATGTAATTAATGATGATTAATTTCAATGTGGAAACCGCTGCTGTGTGAGTTATTTGGCGCTTAACAAATCTACATAATTTAACTTTTTAAGAAATCCAATTTTTTTTTTAGATTTTCCACGATTTTAATGATGTTATTTATAATAATAATGATTAATCAATGCGGAAACCGCTAATGTGTAGTTGTTGTCAATGGTTTGCTTTAAATGGGTAATATAATTATATTACTTAGATTAAAGTTTCTTATAAATACATTTTGCAAATAAAATTTTATAAAACTCAAACTTAATAACCCTGGGGCACCAATTAAAAATGAATTATATCATTTGCCAATTTATTAAAAAGTAACTTGAAACTAAATAATAATGATGGAACCCCTTGAATTCTAAAATATCTTGTTCCACATACTGAAACTAAATATTTTAACCATATTAAGAACTCCTAAGACTAAAAATAGTAGTGTATACTGCGTTTAAACATGTACTGTGCTGTGTTCCGCTATTTCAACCATTCTTTTATAAAACTAAAATTTAATAACCCTGGGGCACCACATAAAAATTATTTATATTATTTGCCAATTTATTAAATAGTAACGTGAAACTAAATAATAATGATGGAACCCCTTGAATTCTAAAATATCTTGCTGTTCCACTTACTGAAACTAATTATTTTAACCATATTAAGAACTCCCAAGACTAAAAATAATAGTGTATACTGCGTATGTTCTGTGATGTTTTCCTCTAATTCAAACATTCTTTTATAAAACTCAAACTAAATAACCCTGGGGCACCAATTAAAAATGAATTATATTATTTGCCAATTTATTAAAAAGTAACTTGAAACTAAATAATAATGATGGAACCCCTTGAATTCTAAAATATCTTGTTGTTCCACATACTAAACTAAATATTTTAACCATATTAAGAACTCCCAAGACTAAAAATAATAGTGTATACTGCCTTTAAACATTTACTGTGCTGTGTTCCGCTATTTCAACCATTCTTTTATAAAACTAAAACTTAATAACCCTGGGGCACCACTTAAAAATGATTTATATTATTTGCCAATTTATTAAAAAGTAACTTGAAACTAAATAATAATGATGTAACCCCTTGAATTCTAAAAAATCTTGCTGTTCCACTTAGTTTTTTTAAAAAGTAACGTGAAACTAAATAATAATGATGGAACCCCTTGAATTCTAAAATATCTTGCTGTTCCACTTACTGAAACTAATTATTTTAACCATATTAAGAACTCCCAAGACTAAATATTATAGTGTATACTGCGTTTAAGCATGTACTGTGCTGTGTTCCGCTATTTCAACCATTCTTTTATAAAACTAAAACTTAATAACCCTGGGGCACCACTTAAAAATGATTTATATTATTTGCCAATTTATTAAAAAGTAACTTGAAACTAAATAATAATGATGGAACCCGTTGAATTCTAAAATATCTTGCTGTTCCACTTACTGAAACTAATTATTTAAACCATATTAAGAACTCCCAAGACTAAAATAAATAGTGTATACTGCGTATGTTATGTGATGTTTTCCTCTAATTCAAACATTCTTTTATAAAACTCAAACTTAATACCCCTGGGGCACCATTAAAAATGAATTTTATTATTTGCCCAATTTATTAAAAAGTAACGTGAAACTAAATAATAATGATGGAACCCCTTGAATTCTAAAATATCTTGTTGTTCCACATACTAAACTAAATATTTTAACCATATTAAGAACTCCCAAGACTAAAAATAATAGTGTATACTGCCTTTAAACATTTACTGTGCTGTGTTCCGCTATTTCAACCATTCTTTTATAAAACTAAAACTTAATAACCCTGGGGCACCACTTAAAAATGATTTATATTATTTGCCAATTTATTAAAAAGTAACTTGAAACTAAATAATAATGATGGAACCCCTTGAATTCTAAAATATCTTGTTGTTCCACATACTGAAACTAAATATTTTAACCATATTAAGAACTCCCAAGACTAAAAATTAAAGTGTATACTGCGTATGTTCTGTGATGTTTTCCTCTAATTCAAACATTCTTTTATAAAACTCAAACTAAATAACCCTGGGGCACCATTAAAAATGAATTTTATTATTTGCCTAATTTATTAAAAAGTAACTTAACACTAAATAATAATGATGTAACCCCTTGAATTCTAAAATATCTTGCTGTTCCACTTAGTTTTTTTAAAAAGTAACGTGAAACTAAATAATAATGATGGAACCCCTTGAATTCTAAAATATCTTGCTGTTCCACTTACTGAAACTAATTATTTTAACCATCTTAAGAACTCCCAAGACTAAAAATTATAGTGTATACTGCGTTTAAACTTGTACTGTGCTGTGTTCCGCTATTCAACCATTATTTTATAAAACTAAAACCTAATAACCCTGGGGCACCACTTAAAAATGATTTATATTATTTGCCAATTTATTAAAAAGTAACTTAAAACTAAATAATAATGATGGAACCCGTTGAATTCTAAAATATCTTGCTATTCCACTTACTGAACCTAATTATTTTAACCATATTAAGAACTCCCAAGACTAAAATTAATAGTGTATACTGGGTATATTCTGTGATGTTTTCCTCTAATTCAAACATTCTTTTATAAAACTAAAACCTAATAACCCTGGGGCACCACTTAAAAATGATTTATATTATTTGCCCAATTTATTAAAAAGTAACGTGAAACTAAATAATAATGATGGAAACCCTTGAATTCAAAAATATCTTGCTGTTCCACTTTAGTAAGTTTTAGTAAACTAAATATTTTAACAAAATTAAAAGCTCCCAAGACTAATAATAATAGTGAATACTGCGTTTAAACATGTACTGTGCTGTTTTTTGCGAATTCAACCATTCTTTTTTTAAAAATTTCAAACTTAATAACCCTGGGGCTTCAATTAAAAATAAATTATATATAATATAATTCAAGTATTCTATTATATAACTCAAACTTAATAACCCTGGGGCACCAATTAAAAATGAATTATATTATTTGCCCAATTTATTAAAAAGGAACTTGAAACTAAATAATACAAATGGAACCCCTTGAATTCTAAAATATCTTGCTGTTCCACTTACTGAAACTAATTATTTTAACCAGATTAAGAACTCCCAAGACTAAAAATTATAGTGTTTACTGCGTTTAAACTTGTACTGAGCTGTGTTCCGCTATTTCAACCATTCTTTTATAAAACTCAAACTTAATAACCCTGGGGCACCCTTAAAAAATTATTTTATTATTTACCAATTTATTAAAAAGTAACTTGAAACTAAATAATAATGATGGAACCCCTTTAATTATAAAATATCTTGCTGTTCCACATACTGAAACTAAATATTTTAACCATATTAAGAACTCCCAAGACTAAAAATAATATAGTATACTGCGTATGTTCTGTGATGTTTTCCGCTAATTCAACCATTCTTTTAAAAACTAAAACTAAATACCGCTTGGGCACCAATTAGAAATACATTATATTATTTGCAAAATTTATTTATACCTTTATCTAAATACATTATATTAACCATTTGAATCACTTCCAAGACTAAAAAACATAGTGTATACTGCGTTTAAACATGTACTGTGCTGTTTTCCGCTAATTCAACCATTCTTTTATAAAACTCAAACCTAATAACGCTTGGGTACCAATTTGAAATACATTATATTATTTGCAAAAGTTAGTTTTAAGAAACTTTAATCTAAATAATACATTATATTAACCTTTTAAATCACTTCCAAGACTGAAAAACATAGTGTATACTGCGATTAAAAATGTTCTGTGCTTTTTTCGGTTAATACAACCATTCTTTTATGAAACTGAAATTTAATAACCCTGGGGCACCAATAAAAAATGAATTTATTATTTGCCTATTTATTAAAAAGTAACGTGAAACTAAATAATAATGATGGAACCCCTTGAATTCTCAAAAATCTTGCTGTTCCACTTACTGAAAATGAATATTTTAACCATATTAAGAACTCCCAAGACTAAAAATAATAGTGTATACTGCGTTTAAACATGTACTGTGCTGTGTTCCGCTATTTCAACCATTCTTTTATAAAACTAAAACTTAATAACCCTGGGGCACCACTTAAAAATGATTTATATTATTAGCCAATTTATTAAAAAGTAACGTGAAACTAAATAATAATGATGGAAACCCTTGAATTCAAAAATATCTTGCTGTTCCACTTACTGAAAATGAATATTTTAACCATATTAAGAACTCCCAAGATTAAAAATAATAGTGTATACTGCATTTACACATGTACCGTGCTGTTTTTCGCTAATTCAACCATTCTTTTATAAAACTCAAACTTAATAACCCTGGGGCACCCTTAAAAAATTATTTTATTATTTGCAAAAATTATTAAAAAGTAACTTGAAACTAAATAATAATGATGGAACCCCTTGAATTCTAAAATATCTTGCTGTTCCACTTACTGAAACTAAATATTTTAACCATATTAAGAACTCCCAAGACTAAAAATAATAGTGTATACTGCGTATGTTCTGTGATGTTTTGCTCTAATTCAAACATTCTTTTATAAAACTCAAACTTAATAACCCTGGGGCACCACTTAAAAATGATTTATATTATTTGCCAATTTATTAAAAAGTAACGTGAAACTAAATAATAATGATGGAACCCCTTGAATTCTCAAAAATCTTGCTGTTCCACTTACTGAAAATGAATATTTTAACCATATTAAGAACTCCCAAGACTAAAAATAATAGTGTATACTGCGTTTAAACATGTACTGTGATGTGTTCCGCTATTTCAACCATTCTTTTATAAAACTAAAACTTAATAACCCTGGGGCACCACTTAAAAATGATTTATATTATTAGCCCAATTTATTAAAAAGTAACGTGAAACTAAATAATAATGATGGAAACCCTTGAATTCAAAAATATCTTGCTGTTCCACTTACTGAAAATGAATAATTAATTAATTAAAGTTTTAACCATATAAGAACTCCCAAGACTAAAAATAATAGTGTATACTGCATTTACACATGTACCGTGCTGTTTTTCGCTAATTCAACCATTCTTTTATAAAACTTAAACTTAATAACCCTGGGGCACCCTTAAAAAATTATTTTATTATTTGCCCAAATTATTAAAAAGTAACTTGAAACTAAATAATACAAATGGAACACCTTGAATTCTAAAATATCTTGCTGTTCCACTTACTGAAACTAATTATTTTAACCAGATTAAGAACTCCCAAGACTAAAAATTATAGTGTATACTGCGTTTAAACTTGTACTGAGCTGTGTTCCGCTATTTCAACCATTCTTTTATAAAACTCAAACTTAATAACCCTGGGGCACCCTTAAAAAATTATTTTATTATTTACCAATTTATTAAAAAGTAACTTGAAACTAAATAATAATGATGGAACCCCTTTAATTATAAAATATCTTGCTGTTCCACATACTGAAACTAAATATTTTAACCATATTAAGAACTCCCAAGACTAAAAATAATATAGTATACTGCGTATGTTCTGTGATGTTTTCCGCTAATTGAACCATTCTTTTAAAAACTAAATCTAAATACCGCTTGGGCACCAATTAGAAATACATTATATTATTTGCAAAATTTATTTTTAAGTACCTTTATCTAAATACATTATATTAACCATTTAAATCACTTCCAAGACTAAAAAACATAGTGTATACTGCGTTTAAACATGTACTGTGCTGTTTTCCGCTAATTCAACCATTCTTTTATAAAACTCAAACCTAATAACGCTTGGGTACCAATTTGAAATACATTATATTATTTGCAAAAGTTAGTTTTAAGAAACTTTAATCTAAATAATACATTATATTAACCTTTTAAATCACTTCCAAGACTGAAAAACATAGTGTATACTGCGATTAAAAATGTTCTGTGCTTTTTTCGGTTAATACAACCATTCTTTTATGAAACTGAAATTTAATAACCCTGGGGCACCAATAAAAAATGAATTTATTATTTGCCTATTTATTAAAAAGTAACGTGAAACTAAATAATAATGATGGAACCCCTTGAATTCTCAAAAATCTTGCTGTTCCACTTACTGAAAATGAATATTTTAACCATATTAAGAACTCCCAAGACTAAAAATAATAGTGTATACTGCGTTTAAACATGTACTGTGCTGTGTTCCGCTATTTCAACCATTCTTTTATAAAACTAAAACTTAATAACCCTGGGGCACCACTTAAAAATGATTTATATTATTAGCCAATTTATTAAAAAGTAACGTGAAACTAAATAATAATGATGGAAACCCTTGAATTCAAAAATATCTTGCTGTTCCACTTACTGAAAATGAATATTTTAACCATATTAAGAACTCCCAAGATTAAAAATAATAGTGTATACTGCATTTACACATGTACCGTGCTGTTTTTCGCTAATTCAACCATTCTTTTATAAAACTCAAACTTAATAACCCTGGGGCACCCTTAAAAAATTATTTTATTATTTGCAAAAATTATTAAAAAGTAACTTGAAACTAAATAATAATGATGGAACCCCTTGAATTCTAAAATATCTTGCTGTTCCACTTACTGAAACTAAATATTTTAACCATATTAAGAACTCCCAAGACTAAAAATAATAGTGTATACTGCGTATGTTCTGTGATGTTTTGCTCTAATTCAAACATTCTTTTATAAAACTCAAACTTAATAACCCTGGGGCACCACTTAAAAATGATTTATATTATTTGCCAATTTATTAAAAAGTAACGTGAAACTAAATAATAATGATGGAACCCCTTGAATTCTAAAAATCTTGCTGTTCCACTTACTGAAAATAAATATTTTAACCATATTAAGAACTCCCAAGACTAAAAATAATAGTGTATACTGCGTTTAAACATGTACTGTGATGTGTTCCGCTATTTCAACCATTCTTTTATAAAACTAAAACTTAATAACCCTGGGGCACCACTTAAAAATGATTTATATTATTAGCCCAATTTATTAAAAAGTAACGTGAAACTAAATAATAATGATGGAAACCCTTGAATTCAAAAATATCTTGCTGTTCCACTTACTGAAAATGAATATTTTAACCATATTAAGAACTCCCAAGATTAAAAATAATAGTGTATACTGCATTTACACATGTACTGTGCTGTTTTTCGCTAATTCAACCATTCTTTTATAAAACTTAAACTTAATAACCCTGGGGCACCCTTAAAAAATTATTTTATTATTTGCCCAAATTATTAAAAAGTAACTTGAAACTAAATAATTCAATGATGGAACACCTTGAATTCTAAAATATCTTGCTGTTCCACTTACTGAAACTAATTATTTTAACCAGATTAAGAACTCCCAAGACTAAAAATTATAGTGTATACTGCGTTTAAACTTGTACTGAGCTGTGTTCCGCTATTTCAACCATTCTTTTATAAAACTCAAACTTAATAACCCTGGGGCACCCTTAAAAAATTATTTTATTATTTACCAATTTATTAAAAAGTAACTTGAAACTAAATAATAATGATGGAACCCCTTTAATTATAAAATATCTTGCTGTTCCACATACTGAAACTAAATATTTTAACCATATTAAGAACTCCCAAGACTAAAAATAATATAGTATACTGCGTATGTTCTGTGATGTTTTCCGCTAATTGAACCATTCTTTTAAAAACTAAATCTAAATACCGCTTGGGCACCAATTAGAAATACATTATATTATTTGCAAAATTTATTTTTAAGTACCTTTATCTAAATACATTATATTAACCATTTAAATCACTTCCAAGACTAAAAAACATAGTGTATACTGCGTTTAAACATGTACTGTGCTGTTTTCCGCTAATTCAACCATTATTTTATAAAACTCAAACCTAATAACGCTTGGGTACCAATTTGAAATACATTATATTATTTGCAAAAGTTAGTTTTAAGAAACTTTAATCTAAATAATACATTATATTAACCTTTTAAATCACTTCCAAGACTGAAAAACATAGTGTATACTGCGATTAAAAATGTTCTGTGCTTTTTTCGGTTAATACAACCATTCTTTTATGAAACTGAAATTTAATAACCCTGGGGCACCAATAAAAAATGAATTTATTATTTGCCAATTTATTAAAAAGTAACTTGAAACTAAACAATAATGATGGAACCCCTTGAATTCTCAAAAATCTTGCTGTTCCACTTACTGAAACTAAATATTTTAACCATATTAAGAACTCCCAAGACTAAAAATAATAGTGTATACTGCGTATGTTCTGTGATGTTTTCCTCTAATTCAAACATTCTTTTATAAAACTCAAACTTAATAACCCTGGGGCACCACTTAAAAATGATTTATATTATTTGCCAATTTATTAAAAAGTAACGTGAAACTAAATAATAATGATGGAACCCCTTGAATTCTCAAAAATCTTGCTGTTCCACTTACTGAAAATGAATATTTTAACCATATTAAGAACTCCCAAGACTAAAAATAATAGTGTATACTGCGTTTAAACATGTACTGTGCTGTGTTCCGCTATTTCAACCATTCTTTTATAAAACTAAAACTTAATAACCCTGGGGCACCACTTAAAAATGAATTATATTATTTGCCAATTTATTAAAAAGTAACTTGAAACTAAATAATAATAATGGAACACCCTTGAATTCAAAAATATCTTGCTGTTCCACTTACTGAAACTAAATATTTTAACCATATTAAGAACTCCCAAGACTAAAAATAATAGTGTATACTGCATTTACACATGTACTGTGTTGTTTTTCGCTAATTCAACCATTCTTTTATAAAACTCAAACTTAATAACCCTGGGGCACCACTTAAAAATTATTTATATTATTTGCCCAAATTATTAAAAAGTAACTTGAAACTAAATAATAATAATGGAACCCCTTGAATTCTAAAATATCTTGCTGTTCCACTTACTGAAACTAATTATTTTAACCAGATTAAGAACTCCCAAGACTAAAAATTATAGTGTATACTGCGTTTAAACTTGTACTGAGCTGTGTTCCGCTATTTCAACCATTCTTTTATAAAACTCAAACTTAATAACCCTGGGGCACCCTTAAAAAATTATTTTATTATTTACCAATTTATTAAAAAGTAACTTGAAACTAAATAATAATGATGGAACCCCTTTAATTATAAAATATCTTGCTGTTCCACATACTGAAACTAAATATTTTAACCATATTAAGAACTCCCAAGACTAAAAATAATATAGTATACTGCGTATGTTCTGTGATGTTTTCCGCTAATTGAACCATTCTTTTAAAAACTAAAACTAAATACCGCTTGGGCACCAATTAGAAATACATTATATTATTTGCAAAATTTATTTTTAAGTACCTTTATCTAAATACATTATATTAACCATTTAAATCACTTCCAAGACTAAAAAACATAGTGTATACTGCGTTTAAACATGTACTGTGCTGTTTTCCGCTAATTCAACCATTCTTTTATAAAACTCAAACCTAATAACGCTTGGGTACCAATTTGAAATACATTATATTATTTGCAAAAGTTAGTTTTAAGAAACTTTAATCTAAATAATACATTATATTAACCTTTTAAATCACTTCCAAGACTGAAAAACATAGTGTATACTGCGATTAAAAATGTTCTGTGCTTTTTTCGGTTAATACAACCATTCTTTTATGAAACTGAAATTTAATAACCCTGGGGCACCAATAAAAAATGAATTTATTATTTGCCTATTTATTAAAAAGTAACGTGAAACTAAATAATAATGATGGAACCCCTTGAATTCTCAAAAATCTTGCTGTTCCACTTACTGAAAATGAATATTTTAACCATATTAAGAACTCCCAAGACTAAAAATAATAGTGTATACTGCATTTACACATGTACTGTGCTGTTTTTCGCTAATTCAACCATTCTTTTATAAAACTCAAACTTAATAACCCTGGGGCACCCTTAAAAAATTATTTATATTATTTGCCCAATTTATTAAAAAGTAACTTGAAACTAAATAATAATGATGGAACCCCTTGAATTCTAAAAAATCTTGCTGTTCCACTTACTGAAACTGAATATTTTAACCATATTAAGAACTCCCAAGACTAAAAATAATAGTGTATACTGCGTTATGTTCTGTGATGTTTTCCTCTAATTCAAACATTCTTTTATAAAACTCAAACTTAATAACCCTGGGGCACCACTTAAAAATGATTTATATTATTTGCCAATTTATTAAAAAGTAACTTGAAACTAAATATTAATGATGGAACCCCTTGAATTCTAAAATATCTTGCTGTTCCACTTACTGAAAATGAATATTTTAACCATATTAAGAACTCCCAAGACTAAAAATAATAGTGTATACTGCGTATGTTCTGTGATGTTTTGCTCTAATTCAAACATTCTTTTATAAAACTCAAACTTAATAACCCTGGGGCACCACTTAAAAATGATTTATATTATTTGCCAATTTATTAAAAAGTAACGTGAAACTAAATAATAATGATGGAACCCCTTGAATTCTCAAAAATCTTGCTGTTCCACTTACTGAAACTAAATATTTTAACCATATTAAGAACTCCCAAGACTAAAAATAATAGTGTATACTGCGTTTAAACATGTACTGTGCTGTGTTCCGCTATTTCAACCATTCTTTTATAAAACTAAAACTTAATAACCCTGGGGCACCACTTAAAAATGATTTATATTATTAGCCAATTTATTAAAAAGTAACGTGAAACTAAATAATAATGATGGAAACCCTTGAATTCAAAAATATCTTTCTGTTCCACTTACTGAAATAATATTTTAACCATATTAAGAACTCCCAAGACTAAAAATAATAGTGTATACTGCGTTTACACATGTACTGTGCTGTTTTTCGCTAATTCAACCATTCTTTTATAAAACTCAAACTTAATAACCCTGGGGCACCCTTAAAAAATTATTTTATTATTTGCCCAATTTATTAAAAAGTAACTTGAAACTAAATAATAATGATGGAACCCCTTGAATTCTAAAATATCTTGCTGTTCCACTTACTGAAACTAAATATTTTAACCATATTAAGAACTCCCAAGACTAAAAATAATAGTGTATACTGCGTATGTTCTGTGATGTTTTGCTCTAATTCAAACATTCTTTTATAAAACTCAAACTTAATAACCCTGGGGCACCACTTAAAAATGATTTATATTATTTGCCAATTTATTAAAAAGTAACTTGAAACTAAATATTAATGATGGAACCCCTTGAATTCTAAAATATCTTGCTGTTCCACTTACTGAAAATAAATATTTTAATCATATTAAGAACTCCCAAGACTAAAAATAATAGTGTATACTGCGTATGTACTGTGATGTTTTGCTCTAATTCAAACATTCTTTTATAAAACTCAAACTTAATAACCCTGGGGCACCACTTAAAAATTAATTATATTATTTGCCCAATTTCTTAAAAAGGAACTTGAAACTAAATAATACAAATGGAACACCTTGAATTCTAAAATATCTTGCTGTTCCACTTACTGAAACTAATTATTTTAACCATATTAAGAACTCCCAAGACTAAAAATAATAGTGTATACTGCGTTTAAACATGTACTGTGCTGTTTTTTGCGAATTCAACCATTCTTTTTTAAAACTCAAACTTAATAACCCTGGGGCTTCAATTAAAAATAAATTATATATTAATAAATCAAATTGCTTCTAAACCAAGTAAAACTAAATATTTTACCGAGTTAAGCATACTTAATAAAACAAAACATCATTTGTACCGCGTTTTAAATATATATTTTGCGTTCGTTCAGCTTCTTAAATAAAATAGTTTATTTAAAGTAGCACCAAGTAATACTGTTGGGGCGCCCCTTAAGCATAAATTATATTGGTTTCCCAACCACGTATTCAATTTATAAAAATATACAATGCCCAACTGAATAATATGAATATAACAACCCTCAATAATAAATCAAATTACTTCTAAACAGAGTAAAACTAATTATTTTACCGAGTTAAGCATACTTAATAAAACAAAACATCATTTGTACCGCGTTTTAAATATATATTTTCCGTTCGTCCAGATTCTTAAATAAAATAGTTTATTTAAAGTAGCACCAAGTAATACTGTTGGGGCGCCCCTTAAGCATAAATTATATTGTTTTCCCAACCACGTATTCAATTTATAAAAATATACAATGCCCAACTGAATAATATGAATATAACAACCCTCAATAATAAATCAAATTGCTTCTAAACCGAGTAAAACTAAATATTTTACCGAGTTAAGCATACTTAGTAAAACAAAACATCATTTGTACCGCGTTTTAAATATATATTTTGCGTTCGTCCAGCTTCTTAAATAAAATAGTTAATTTAAAGTAGCACCAAGTAATACTGTTGGGGCGCCCCTTAAGCAGAAATTATATTGTTTTCCCAACCACGTATTCAATTTATAAAAATATACAATGCCCAACTGAATAATATGAATATAACAACCCTCAATAATAAATCAAATTGCTTCTAAACAGAGTAAAACTAAATATTTTACCGAGTTAAGCATACTTAATAAAACAAAACATCATTTGTACCGCGTTTTAAATATATATTTTCCGTTCGTCCAGATTCTTAAATAAAATAGTTTATTTAAAGTAGCACCAAGTAATACTGTTGGGGCGCCCCTTAAGCATAAATTATATTGTTTTCCCAACCACGTATTCAATTTATAAAAATATACAATGCCCAACTGAATAATATGAATATAACAACCCTCAATAATAAATCAAATTGCTTCTAAACCGAGTAAAACTAAATATTTTACCGAGTTAAGCATACTTAATAAAACAAAACATCATTTGTACCGCGTTTTAAATATATATTTTGCGTTCGTCCAGCTTCTTAAATAAAATAGTTTATTTAAAGTAGCACCAAGTAATACTGTTGGGGCGCCCCTTAAGCAGAAATTATATTGTTTTCCCAACCACGTATTCAATTTATAAAAATAAACAATGCCCAATTTAATAATATGAATATAACAACCCTCAATAATAAATCAAATTGCTTCTAAACAGAGTAAAACTAAATATTTTACCGAGTTAAGCATACTTAATAAAACAAAACATCATTTGTACCGCGTTTTAAATATATATTTTCCGTTCGTCCAGATTCTTAAATAAAATAGTTTATTTAAAGTAGCACCAAGTAATACTGTTGGGGCGCCCCTTAAGCATAAATTATATTGTTTTCCCAACCACGTATTCAATTTATAAAAATATACAATGCCCAACTGAATAATATGAATATAACAACCCTCAATAATAAATCAAATTGCTTCTAAACCGAGTAAAACTAAATATTTTACCGAGTTAAGCATACTTAATAAAACAAAACATCATTTGTACCGCGTTTTAAATATATATTTTGCGTTCGTCCAGATTCTTAAATAAAATAGTTTATTTAAAGTAGCACCAAGTAATACTGTTGGGGCGCCCCTTAAGCATAAATTATATTGTTTTCCCAACCACGTATTCAATTTATAAAAATATACAATGGCCCAACTGAATAATATGAATATAACAACCCTCAATAATAAATCAAATTGCTTCTAAACCGAGTAAAACTAAATATTTTACCGAGTTAAGCATACTTAATAAAACAAAACATCATTTGTACCGCGTTTTAAATATATATTTTGCGTTCGTCCAGCTTCTTAAATATAATAGTTTATTTAAAGTAGCACCAAGTAATACTGTTGGGGCGCCCCTTAAGCAGAAATTATATTGTTTTCCCAACCACGTATTCAATTTATAAAAATAAACAATGCCCAATTTAATAATATGAATATAACAACCCTCAATAATAAATCAAATTGCTTCTAAAGCGAGTAAAACTAAATATTTTACCGAGTTAAGCATACTTAATAAAACAAAACATCATTTGTACCGCGTTTTAAATATATATTTTGCGTTCGTCCAGCTTCTTAAATAAAATAGTTTATTTAAAGTAGCACCAAGTAATACTGTTGGGGCGCCCCTTAAGCATAAATTATATTGTTTTCCCAACCACGTATTCAATTTATAAAAATAAACAATGCCCAATTTAATAATATGAATATAACAACCCTCAATAATAAATCAAATTGCTTCTAAACCGAGTAAAACTAAATATTTTACCGAGTTAAGCATACTTAATAAAACAAAACATCATTTGTACCGCGTTTTAAATATATATTTTGCGTTCGTCCAGCTTCTTAAATAAAATAGTTTATTTAAAGTAGCACCAAGTAATACTGTTGGGGCGCCCCTTAAGTATAAATTATATTGTTTTCCCAACCACGTATTCAATTTATAAAAATATACAATGGCCAACTGAATAATATGAATATAACAACCCTCAATAATAAATCAAATTGCTTCTAAACAGAGTAAAACTAAATATTTTACCGAGTTAAGCATACTTAATAAAACAAAACATCATTTGTACCGCGTTTTAAATATATATTTTCCGTTCGTCCAGATTCTTAAATAAAATAGTTTATTTAAAGTAGCACCAAGTAATACTGTTGGGGCGCCCCTTAAGCATAAATTATATTGTTTTCCCAACCACGTATTCAATTTATAAAAATATACAATGCCCAACTGAATAATATGAATATAACAACCCTCAATAATAAATCAAATTGCTTCTAAACCGAGTAAAACTAAATATTTTACCGAGTTAAGCATACTTAATAAAACAAAACATCATTTGTACCGCGTTTTAAATGTTCGTCCAGATTCTTAAATAAAATAGTTTATTTAAAGTAGCCCCAAGTAATACTGTTGGGGCGCCCCTTAAGCATAAATTATATTGTTTTCCCAACCACGTATTCAATTTATAAAAATATACAATGCCCAACTGAATAATATGAATATAACAACCCTCAATAATAAATCAAATTGCTTCTAAACAGAGTAAAACTAAATATTTTATATATATATTTATTTTTAATAAAACAAAACATCATTTGTACCGCGTTTTAAATGTTCGTCCAGATTCTTAAATAAAATAGTTTATTTAAAGTAGCCCCAAGTAATACTGTTGGGGCGCCCCTTAAGCATAAATTATATTGTTTTCCCAACCACGTATTCAATTTATAAAAATATACAATGCCCAACTGAATAATATGAATATAACAACCCTCAATAATAAATCAAATTGCTTCTAAACAGAGTAAAACTAATTATTTTACCGAGTTAAGCATACTTAATAAAACAAAACATCATTTGTACCGCGTTTTAAATATATATTTTCCGTTCGTCCAGATTCTTAAATAAAATAGTTTATTTAAAGTAGCACCAAGTAATACTGTTGGGGCGCCCCTTAAGCATAAATTATATTGTTTTCCCAACCACGTATTCAATTTATAAAAATATACAATGCCCAACTGAATAATATGAATATAACAACCCTCAATAATAAATCAAATTGCTTCTAAACCGAGTAAAACTAAATATTTTACCGAGTTAAGCATACTTAATAAAACAAAACATCATTTGTACCGCGTTTTAAATATATATTTTGCGTTCGTCCAGCTTCTTAAATAAAATAGTTTATTTAAAGTAGCACCAAGTAATACTGTTGGGGCGCCCCTTAAGCAGAAATTATATTGTTTTCCCAACCACGTATTCAATTTATAAAAATAAACAATGCCCAACTGAATAATATGAATATAACAACCCTCAATAATAAATCAAATTGCTTCTAAACCGAGTAAAACTAAATATTTTACCGAGTTAAGCATACTTAATAAAACAAAACATCATTTGTACCGCGTTTTAAATATATATTTTGCGTTCGTCCAGCTTCTTAAATAAAATAGTTTATTTAAAGTAGCACCAAGTAATACTGTTGGGGCGCCCCTTAAGCATAAATTATATTGTTTTCCCAACCACGTATTCAATTTATAAAAATATACAATGCCCAACTGAATAATATGAATATAACAACCCTCAATAATAAATCAAATTGCTTCTAAACCGAGTAAAACTAAATATTTTACCGAGTTAAGCATACTTAATAAAACAAAACATCATTTGTACCGCGTTTTAAATATATATTTTGCGTTCGTCCAGCTTCTTAAATAAAATAGTTTATTTAAAGTAGCACCAAGTAATACTGTTGGGGCGCCCCTTAAGCATAAATTATATTGTTTTCCCAACCACGTATTCAATTTATAAAAATAAACAATGCCCAACTGAATAATATGAATATAACAACCCTCAATAATAAATCAAATTGCTTCTAAACCGAGTAAAACTAAATATTTTACCGAGTTAAGCATACTTAATAAAACAAAACATCATTTGTACCGCGTTTTAAATATATATTTTGCGTTCGTCCAGCTTCTTAAATAAAATAGTTTATTTAAAGTAGCACCAAGTAATACTGTTGGGGCGCCCCTTAAGCATAAATTATATTGTTTTCCCAACCACGTATTCAATTTATAAAAATATACAATGCCCAACTGAATAATATGAATATAACAACCCTCAATAATAAATCAAATTGCTTCTAAACCGAGTAAAACTAAATATTTTACCGAGTTAAGCATACTTAATAAAACAAAACATCATTTGTACCGCGTTTTAAATATATATTTTGCGTTCGTCCAGCTTCTTAAATAAAATAGTTTATTTAAAGTAGCACCAAGTAATACTGTTGGGGCGCCCCTTAAGCAGAAATTATATTGTTTTCCCAACCACGTATTCAATTTATAAAAATAAACAATGCCCAATTTAATAATATGAATATAACAACCCTCAATAATAAATCAAATTGCTTCTAAACAGAGTAAAACTAAATATTTTACCGAGTTAAGCATACTTAATAAAACAAAACATCATTTGTACCGCGTTTTAAATATATATTTTCCGTTCGTCCAGATTCTTAAATAAAATAGTTTATTTAAAGTAGCACCAAGTAATACTGTTGGGGCGCCCCTTAAGCATAAATTATATTGTTTTCCCAACCACGTATTCAATTTATAAAAATAAACAATGCCCAACTGAATAATATGAATATAACAACCCTCAATAATAAATCAAATTGCTTCTAAACCGAGTAAAACTAAATATTTTACCGAGTTAAGCATACTTAATAAAACAAAACATCATTTGTACCGCGTTTTAAATATATATTTTGCGTTCGTCCAGCTTCTTAAATAAAATAGTTTATTTAAAGTAGCACCAAGTAATACTGTTGGGGCGCCCCTTAAGCATAAATTATATTGTTTTCCCAACCACGTATTCAATTTATAAAAATAAACAATGCCCAACTGAATAATATGAATATAACAACCCTCAATAATAAATCAAATTGCTTCTAAACCGAGTAAAACTAAATATTTTACCGAGTTAAGCATACTTAATAAAACAAAACATCATTTGTACCGCGTTTTAAATATATATTTTGCGTTCGTCCAGATTCTTAAATAAAATAGTTTATTTAAAGTAGCACCAAGTAATACTGTTGGGGCGCCCCTTAAGCATAAATTATATTGTTTTCCCAACCACGTATTCAATTTATAAAAATAAACAATGCCCAACTGAATAATATGAATATAACAACCCTCAATAATAAATCAAATTGCTTCTAAACCGAGTAAAACTAAATATTTTACCGAGTTAAGCATACTTAATAAAACAAAACATCATTTGTACCGCGTTTTAAATATATATTTTGCGTTCGTCCAGCTTCTTAAATAAAATAGTTTATTTAAAGTAGCACCAAGTAATACTGTTGGGGCGCCCCTTAAGCATAAATTATATTGTTTTCCCAACCACGTATTCAATTTATAAAAATAAACAATGCCCAACTGAATAATATGAATATAACAACCCTCAATAATAAATCAAATTGCTTCTAAACCGAGTAAAACTAAATATTTTACCGAGTTAAGCATACTTAATAAAACAAAACATCATTTGTACCGCGTTTTAAATATATATTTTGCGTTCGTCCAGCTTCTTAAATAAAATAGTTTATTTAAAGTAGCACCAAGTAATACTGTTGGGGCGCCCCTTAAGCAGAAATTATATTGTTTTCCCAACCACGTATTCAATTTATAAAAATAAACAATGCCCAACTGAATAATATGAATATAACAACCCTCAATAATAAATCAAATTGCTTCTAAACCGAGTAAAACTAAATATTTTACCGAGTTAAGCATACTTAATAAAACAAAACATCATTTGTACCGCGTTTTAAATATATATTTTGCGTTCGTCCAGCTTCTTAAATAAAATAGTTTATTTAAAGTAGCACCAAGTAATACTGTTGGGGCGCCCCTTAAGCATAAATTATATTGTTTTCCCAACCACGTATTCAATTTATAAAAATATACAATGCCCAACTGAATAATATGAATATAACAACCCTCAATAATAAATCAAATTGCTTCTAAACCGAGTAAAACTAAATATTTTACCGAGTTAAGCATACTTAATAAAACAAAACATCATTTGTACCGCGTTTTAAATATATATTTTGCGTTCGTCCAGCTTCTTAAATAAAATAGTTTATTTAAAGTAGCACCAAGTAATACTGTTGGGGCGCCCCTTAAGCAGAAATTATATTGTTTTCCCAACCACGTATTCAATTTATAAAAATAAACAATGCCCAACTGAATAATATGAATATAACAACCCTCAATAATAAATCAAATTGCTTCTAAACCGAGTAAAACTAAATATTTTACCGAGTTAAGCATACTTAATAAAACAAAACATCATTTGTACCGCGTTTTAAATATATATTTTGCGTTCGTCCAGATTCTTAAATAAAATAGTTTATTTAAAGTAGCACCAAGTAATACTGTTGGGGCGCCCCTTAAGCAGAAATTATATTGTTTTCCCAACCACGTATTCAATTTATAAAAATAAACAATGCCCAACTGAATAATATGAATATAACAACCCTCAATAATAAATCAAATTGCTTCTAAACCGAGTAAAACTAAATATTTTACCGAGTTAAGCATACTTAATAAAACAAAACATCATTTGTACCGCGTTTTAAATATATATTTTGCGTTCGTCCAGCTTCTTAAATAAAATAGTTTATTTAAAGTAGCACCAAGTAATACTGTTGGGGCGCCCCTTAAGCATAAATTATATTGTTTTCCCAACCACGTATTCAATTTATAAAAATATACAATGCCCAACTGAATAATATGAATATAACAACCCTCAATAATAAATCAAATTGCTTCTAAACAGAGTAAAACTAAATATTTTACCGAGTTAAGCATACTTAATAAAACAAAACATCATTTGTACCGCGTTTTAAATATATATTTTCCGTTCGTCCAGATTCTTAAATAAAATAGTTTATTTAAAGTAGCACCAAGTAATACTGTTGGGGCGCCCCTTAAGCATAAATTATATTGTTTTCCCAACCACGTATTCAATTTATAAAAATAAACAATGCCCAACTGAATAATATGAATATAACAACCCTCAATAATAAATCAAATTGCTTCTAAACCGAGTAAAACTAAATATTTTACCGAGTTAAGCATACTTAATAAAACAAAACATCATTTGTACCGCGTTTTAAATATATATTTCGTTCGTCCAGATTCTTAAATAAAATAGTTTATTTAAAGTAGCACCAAGTAATACTGTTGGGGCGCCCCTTAAGCATAAATTATATTGTTTTCCCAACCACGTATTCAATTTATAAAAATATACAATGCCCAACTGAATAATATGAATATAACAACCCTCAATAATAAATCAAATTGCTTCTAAACCGAGTAAAACTAAATATTTTACCGAGTTAAGCATACTTAATAAAACAAAACATCATTTGTACCGCGTTTTAAATATATATTTTGCGTTCGTCCAGCTTCTTAAATAAAATAGTTTATTTAAAGTAGCACCAAGTAATACTGTTGGGGCGCCCCTTAAGCATAAATTATATTGTTTTCCCAACCACGTATTCAATTTATAAAAATAAACAATGCCCAACTGAATAATATGAATATAACAACCCTCAATAATAAATCAAATTGCTTCTAAACCGAGTAAAACTAAATATTTTACCGAGTTAAGCATACTTAATAAAACAAAACATCATTTGTACCGCGTTTTAAATATATATTTTGCGTTCGTCCAGCTTCTTAAATAAAATAGTTTATTTAAAGTAGCACCAAGTAATACTGTTGGGGCGCCCCTTAAGCAGAAATTATATTGTTTTCCCAACCACGTATTCAATTTATAAAAATAAACAATGCCCAATTTAATAATATGAATATAACAACCCTCAATAATAAATCAAATTGCTTCTAAACCGAGTAAAACTAAATATTTTACCGAGTTAAGCATACTTAATAAAACAAAACATCATTTGTACCGCGTTTTAAATATATATTTTCCGTTCGTCCAGATTCTTAAATAAAATAGTTTATTTAAAGTAGCACCAAGTAATACTGTTGGGGCGCCCCTTAAGCATAAATTATATTGTTTTCCCAACCACGTATTCAATTTATAAAAATAAACAATGCCCAACTGAATAATATGAATATAACAACCCTCAATAATAAATCAAATTGCTTCTAAACCGAGTAAAACTAAATATTTTACCGAGTTAAGCATACTTAATAAAACAAAACATCATTTGTACCGCGTTTTAAATATATATTTTGCGTTCGTCCAGATTCTTAAATAAAATAGTTTATTTAAAGTAGCACCAAGTAATACTGTTGGGGCGCCCCTTAAGCATAAATTATATTGTTTTCCCAACCACGTATTCAATTTATAAAAATATACAATGGCCCAACTGAATAATATGAATATAACAACCCTCAAGAATAAATCAACCGCGTTTTAAATATATATTTTCCGTTCGTCCAGATTCTTAAATAAAATAGTTTATTTAAAGTAGCACCAAGTAATACTGTTGGGGCGCCCCTTAAGCATAAATTATATTGTTTTCCCAACCACGTATTCAATTTATAAAAATATACAATGCCCAACTGAATAATATGAATATAACAACCCTCAATAATAAATCAAATTGCTTCTAAACCGAGTAAAACTAAATATTTTACCGAGTTAAGCATACTTAATAAAACAAAACATCATTTGTACCGCGTTTTAAATATATATTTTGCGTTCGTCCAGATTCTTAAATAAAATAGTTTATTTAAAGTAGCACCAAGTAATACTGTTGGGGCGCCCCTTAAGCATAAATTATATTGTTTTCCCAACCACGTATTCAATTTATAAAAATAAACAATGCCCAACTGAATAATATGAATATAACAACCCTCAATAATAAATCAAATTGCTTCTAAACCGAGTAAAACTAAATATTTTACCGAGTTAAGCATACTTAATAAAACAAAACATCATTTGTACCGCGTTTTAAATATATATTTTGCGTTCGTCCAGCTTCTTAAATAAAATAGTTTATTTAAAGTAGCACCAAGTAATACTGTTGGGGCGCCCCTTAAGCATAAATTATATTGTTTTCCCAACCACGTATTCAATTTATAAAAATATACAATGCCCAACTGAATAATATGAATATAACAACCCTCAATAATAAATCAAATTGCTTCTAAACCGAGTAAAACTAAATATTTTACCGAGTTAAGCATACTTAATAAAACAAAACATCATTTGTACCGCGTTTTAAATATATATTTTGCGTTCGTCCAGCTTCTTAAATAAAATAGTTTATTTAAAGTAGCACCAAGTAATACTGTTGGGGCGCCCCTTAAGCAGAAATTATATTGTTTTCCCAACCACGTATTCAATTTATAAAAATAAACAATGCCCAATTGAATAATATGAATATAACAACCCTCAATAATAAATCAAATTGCTTCTAAACCGAGTAAAACTAAATATTTTACCGAGTTAAGCATACTTAATAAAACAAAACATCATTTGTACCGCGTTTTAAATATATATTTTGCGTTCGTCCAGCTTCTTAAATAAAATAGTTTATTTAAAGTAGCACCAAGTAATACTGTTGGGGCGCCCCTTAAGCATAAATTATATTGTTTTCCCAACCACGTATTCAATTTATAAAAATAATCAATGCCCAACTGAATAATATGAATATAACAACCCTCAATAATAAATCAAATTGCTTCTAAACAGAGTAAAACTAATTATTTTACCGAGTTAAGCATACTTAATAAAACAAAACATCATTTGTACCGCGTTTTAAATATATATTTTCCGTTCGTCCAGATTCTTAAATAAAATAGTTTATTTAAAGTAGCACCAAGTAATACTGTTGGGGCGCCCCTTAAGCATAAATTATATTGTTTTCCCAACCACGTATTCAATTTATAAAAATAAACAATGCCCAACTGAATAATATGAATATAACAACCCTCAATAATAAATCAAATTGCTTCTAAACCGAGTAAAACTAAATATTTTACCGAGTTAAGCATACTTAATAAAACAAAACATCATTTGTACCGCGTTTTAAATATATATTTTGCGTTCGTCCAGCTTCTTAAATAAAATAGTTTATTTAAAGTAGCACCAAGTAATACTGTTGGGGCGCCCCTTAAGCAGAAATTATATTGTTTTCCCAACCACGTATTCAATTTATAAAAATAAACAATGCCCAAATGAATAATATGAATATAACAACCCTCAATAATAAATCAAATTGCTTCTAAAGCGAGTAAAACTAAATATTTTACCGAGTTAAGCATACTTAATAAAACAAAACATCATTTGTACCGCGTTTTAAATATATATTTTGCGTTCGTCCAGATTCTTAAATAAAATAGTTTATTTAAAGTAGCACCAAGTAATACTGTTGGGGCGCCCCTTAAGCAGAAATTATATTGTTTTCCCAACCACGTATTCAATTTATAAAAATAAACAATGCCCAACTGAATAATATGAATATAACAACCCTCAATAATAAATCAAATTGCTTCTAAACCGAGTAAAACTAAATATTTTACCGAGTTAAGCATACTTAATAAAACAAAACATCATTTGTACCGCGTTTTAAATATATATTTTGCGTTCGTCCAGCTTCTTAAATAAAATAGTTTATTTAAAGTAGCACCAAGTAATACTGTTGGGGCGCCCCTTAAGCATAAATTATATTGTTTTCCCAACCACGTATTCAATTTATAAAAATATACAATGCCCAACTGAATAATATGAATATAACAACCCTCAATAATAAATCAAATTGCTTCTAAACAGAGTAAAACTAAATATTTTACCGAGTTAAGCATACTTAATAAAACAAAACATCATTTGTACCGCGTTTTAAATATATATTTTCCGTTCGTCCAGATTCTTAAATAAAATAGTTTATTTAAAGTAGCACCAAGTAATACTGTTGGGGCGCCCCTTAAGCATAAATTATATTGTTTTCCCAACCACGTATTCAATTTATAAAAATATACAATGCCCAACTGAATAATATGAATATAACAACCCTCAATAATAAATCAAATTGCTTCTAAACCGAGTAAAACTAAATATTTTACCGAGTTAAGCATACTTAATAAAACAAAACATCATTTGTACCGCGTTTTAAATGTTCGTCCAGATTCTTAAATAAAATAGTTTATTTAAAGTAGCACCAAGTAATACTGTTGGGGCGCCCCTTAAGCATAAATTATATTGTTTTCCCAACCACGTATTCAATTTATAAAAATAAACAATGCCCAACTGAATAATATGAATATAACAACCCTCAATAATAAATCAAATTGCTTCTAAACCGAGTAAAACTAAATATTTTACCGAGTTAAGCATACTTAATAAAACAAAACATCATTTGTACCGCGTTTTAAATATATATTTTGCGTTCGTCCAGCTTCTTAAATAAAATAGTTTATTTAAAGTAGCACCAAGTAATACTGTTGGGGCGCCCCTTAAGCATAAATTATATTGTTTTCCCAACCACGTATTCAATTTATAAAAATATACAATGCCCAACTGAATAATATGAATATAACAACCCTCAATAATAAATCAAATTGCTTCTAAACCGAGTAAAACTAAATATTTTACCGAGTTAAGCATACTTAATAAAACAAAACATCATTTGTACCGCGTTTTAAATATATATTTTGCGTTCGTCCAGCTTCTTAAATAAAATAGTTTATTTAAAGTAGCACCAAGTAATACTGTTGGGGCGCCCCTTAAGCAGAAATTATATTGTTTTCCCAACCACGTATTCAATTTATAAAAATAAACAATGCCCAACTGAATAATATGAATATAACAACCCTCAATAATAAATCAAATTGCTTCTAAACAGAGTAAAACTAAATATTTTACCGAGTTAAGCATACTTAATAAAACAAAACATCATTTGTACCGCGTTTTAAATATATATTTTCCGTTCGTCCAGATTCTTAAATAAAATAGTTTATTTAAAGTAGCACCAAGTAATACTGTTGGGGCGCCCCTTAAGCATAAATTATATTGTTTTCCCAACCACGTATTCAATTTATAAAAATATACAATGCCCAACTGAATAATATGAATATAACAACCCTCAATAATAAATCAAATTGCTTCTAAACCGAGTAAAACTAAATATTTTACCGAGTTAAGCATACTTAATAAAACAAAACATCATTTGTACCGCGTTTTAAATATATATTTTGCGTTCGTCCAGATTCTTAAATAAAATAGTTTATTTAAAGTAGCACCAAGTAATACTGTTGGGGCGCCCCTTAAGCATAAATTATATTGTTTTCCCAACCACGTATTCAATTTATAAAAATATACAATGCCCAACTGAATAATATGAATATAACAACCCTCAATAATAAATCAAATTGCTTCTAAACCGAGTAAAACTAAATATTTTACCGAGTTAAGCATACTTAATAAAACAAAACATCATTTGTACCGCGTTTTAAATATATATTTTGCGTTCGTCCAGCTTCTTAAATAAAATAGTTTATTTAAAGTAGCACCAAGTAATACTGTTGGGGCGCCCCTTAAGCATAAATTATATTGTTTTCCCAACCACGTATTCAATTTATAAAAATATACAATGCCCAACTGAATAATATGAATATAACAACCCTCAATAATAAATCAAATTGCTTCTAAACCGAGTAAAACTAAATATTTTACCGAGTTAAGCATACTTAATAAAACAAAACATCATTTGTACCGCGTTTTAAATATATATTTTGCGTTCGTCCAGCTTCTTAAATAAAATAGTTTATTTAAAGTAGCACCAAGTAATACTGTTGGGGCGCCCCTTAAGCAGAAATTATATTGTTTTCCCAACCACGTATTCAATTTATAAAAATAAACAATGCCCAACTGAATAATATGAATATAACAACCCTCAATAATAAATCAAATTGCTTCTAAACAGAGTAAAACTAAATATTTTACCGAGTTAAGCATACTTAATAAAACAAAACATCATTTGTACCGCGTTTTAAATATATATTTTCCGTTCGTCCAGATTCTTAAATAAAATAGTTTATTTAAAGTAGCACCAAGTAATACTGTTGGGGCGCCCCTTAAGCATAAATTATATTGTTTTCCCAACCACGTATTCAATTTATAAAAATATACAATGCCCAACTGAATAATATGAATATAACAACCCTCAATAATAAATCAAATTGCTTCTAAACCGAGTAAAACTAAATATTTTACCGAGTTAAGCATACTTAATAAAACAAAACATCATTTGTACCGCGTTTTAAATATATATTTTGCGTTCGTCCAGATTCTTAAATAAAATAGTTTATTTAAAGTAGCACCAAGTAATACTGTTGGGGCGCCCCTTAAGCATAAATTATATTGTTTTCCCAACCACGTATTCAATTTATAAAAATAAACAATGCCCAACTGAATAATATGAATATAACAACCCTCAATAATAAATCAAATTGCTTCTAAACCGAGTAAAACTAAATATTTTACCGAGTTAAGCATACTTAATAAAACAAAACATCATTTGTACCGCGTTTTAAATATATATTTTGCGTTCGTCCAGCTTCTTAAATAAAATAGTTTATTTAAAGTAGCACCAAGTAATACTGTTGGGGCGCCCCTTAAGCATAAATTATATTGTTTTCCCAACCACGTATTCAATTTATAAAAATAAACAATGCCCAACTGAATAATATGAATATAACAACCCTCAATAATAAATCAAATTGCTTCTAAACCGAGTAAAACTAAATATTTTACCGAGTTAAGCATACTTAATAAAACAAAACATCATTTGTACCGCGTTTTAAATATATATTTTGCGTTCGTCCAGCTTCTTAAATAAAATAGTTTATTTAAAGTAGCACCAAGTAATACTGTTGGGGCGCCCCTTAAGCAGAAATTATATTGTTTTCCCAACCACGTATTCAATTTATAAAAATAAACAATGCCCAACTGAATAATATGAATATAACAACCCTCAATAATAAATCAAATTGCTTCTAAACCGAGTAAAACTAAATATTTTACCGAGTTAAGCATACTTAATAAAACAAAACATCATTTGTACCGCGTTTTAAATATATATTTTGCGTTCGTCCAGCTTCTTAAATAAAATAGTTTATTTAAAGTAGCACCAAGTAATACTGTTGGGGCGCCCCTTAAGCATAAATTATATTGTTTTCCCAACCACGTATTCAATTTATAAAAATAAACAATGCCCAACTGAATAATATGAATATAACAACCCTCAATAATAAATCAAATTGCTTCTAAACCGAGTAAAACTAAATATTTTACCGAGTTAAGCATACTTAATAAAACAAAACATCATTTGTACCGCGTTTTAAATATATATTTTGCGTTCGTCCAGATTCTTAAATAAAATAGTTTATTTAAAGTAGCACCAAGTAATACTGTTGGGGCGCCCCTTAAGCATAAATTATATTGTTTTCCCAACCACGTATTCAATTTATAAAAATAAACAATGCCCAACTGAATAATATGAATATAACAACCCTCAATAATAAATCAAATTGCTTCTAAACCGAGTAAAACTAAATATTTTACCGAGTTAAGCATACTTAATAAAACAAAACATCATTTGTACCGCGTTTTAAATATATATTTTGCGTTCGTCCAGCTTCTTAAATAAAATAGTTTATTTAAAGTAGCACCAAGTAATACTGTTGGGGCGCCCCTTAAGCATAAATTATATTGTTTTCCCAACCACGTATTCAATTTATAAAAATAAACAATGCCCAACTGAATAATATGAATATAACAACCCTCAATAATAAATCAAATTGCTTCTAAACAGAGTAAAACTAAATATTTTACCGAGTTAAGCATACTTAATAAAACAAAACATCATTTGTACCGCGTTTTAAATATATATTTTCCGTTCGTCCAGATTCTTAAATAAAATAGTTTATTTAAAGTAGCACCAAGTAATACTGTTGGGGCGCCCCTTAAGCATAAATTATATTGTTTTCCCAACCACGTATTCAATTTATAAAAATAAACAATGCCCAACTGAATAATATGAATATAACAACCCTCAATAATAAATCAAATTGCTTCTAAACCGAGTAAAACTAAATATTTTACCGAGTTAAGCATACTTAATAAAACAAAACATCATTTGTACCGCGTTTTAAATATATATTTTGCGTTCGTCCAGCTTCTTAAATAAAATAGTTTATTTAAAGTAGCACCAAGTAATACTGTTGGGGCGCCCCTTAAGCAGAAATTATATTGTTTTCCCAACCACGTATTCAATTTATAAAAATAAACAATGCCCAACTGAATAATATGAATATAACAACCCTCAATAATAAATCAAATTGCTTCTAAACCGAGTAAAACTAAATATTTTACCGAGTTAAGCATACTTAATAAAACAAAACATCATTTGTACCGCGTTTTAAATATATATTTTGCGTTCGTCCAGCTTCTTAAATAAAATAGTTTATTTAAAGTAGCACCAAGTAATACTGTTGGGGCGCCCCTTAAGCATAAATTATATTGTTTTCCCAACCACGTATTCAATTTATAAAAATAAACAATGCCCAACTGAATAATATGAATATAACAACCCTCAATAATAAATCAAATTGCTTCTAAACCGAGTAAAACTAAATATTTTACCGAGTTAAGCATACTTAATAAAACAAAACATCATTTGTACCGCGTTTTAAATATATATTTTGCGTTCGTCCAGATTCTTAAATAAAATAGTTTATTTAAAGTAGCACCAAGTAATACTGTTGGGGCGCCCCTTAAGCATAAATTATATTGTTTTCCCAACCACGTATTCAATTTATAAAAATAAACAATGCCCAACTGAATAATATGAATATAACAACCCTCAATAATAAATCAAATTGCTTCTAAACCGAGTAAAACTAAATATTTTACCGAGTTAAGCATACTTAATAAAACAAAACATCATTTGTACCGCGTTTTAAATATATATTTTGCGTTCGTCCAGATTCTTAAATAAAATAGTTTATTTAAAGTAGCACCAAGTAATACTGTTGGGGCGCCCCTTAAGCATAAATTATATTGTTTTCCCAACCACGTATTCAATTTATAAAAATAAACAATGCCCAACTGAATAATATGAATATAACAACCCTCAATAATAAATCAAATTGCTTCTAAACCGAGTAAAACTAAATATTTTACCGAGTTAAGCATACTTAATAAAACAAAACATCATTTGTACCGCGTTTTAAATATATATTTTGCGTTCGTCCAGCTTCTTAAATAAAATAGTTTATTTAAAGTAGCACCAAGTAATACTGTTGGGGCGCCCCTTAAGCATAAATTATATTGTTTTCCCAACCACGTATTCAATTTATAAAAATAAACAATGCCCAATTGAATAATATGAATATAACAACCCTCAATAATAAATCAAATTGCTTCTAAACCGAGTAAAACTAAATATTTTACCGAGTTAAGCATACTTAATAAAACAAAACATCATTTGTACCGCGTTTTAAATATATATTTTGCGTTCGTCCAGATTCTTAAATAAAATAGTTTATTTAAAGTAGCACCAAGTAATACTGTTGGGGCGCCCCTTAAGCAGAAATTATATTGTTTTCCCAACCACGTATTCAATTTATAAAAATAAACAATGCCCAACTGAATAATATGAATATAACAACCCTCAATAATAAATCAAATTGCTTCTAAACCGAGTAAAACTAAATATTTTACCGAGTTAAGCATACTTAATAAAACAAAACATCATTTGTACCGCGTTTTAAATATATATTTTGCGTTCGTCCAGCTTCTTAAATAAAATAGTTTATTTAAAGTAGCACCAAGTAATACTGTTGGGGCGCCCCTTAAGCAGAAATTATATTGTTTTCCCAACCACGTATTCAATTTATAAAAATAAACAATGCCCAACTGAATAATATGAATATAACAACCCTCAATAATAAATCAAATTGCTTCTAAACCGAGTAAAACTAAATATTTTACCGAGTTAAGCATACTTAATAAAACAAAACATCATTTGTACCGCGTTTTAAATATATATTTTGCGTTCGTCCAGCTTCTTAAATAAAATAGTTTATTTAAAGTAGCACCAAGTAATACTGTTGGGGCGCCCCTTAAGCATAAATTATATTGTTTTCCCAACCACGTATTCAATTTATAAAAATAAACAATGCCCAACTGAATAATATGAATATAACAACCCTCAATAATAAATCAAATTGCTTCTAAACCGAGTAAAACTAAATATTTTACCGAGTTAAGCATACTTAATAAAACAAAACATCATTTGTACCGCGTTTTAAATATATATTTTGCGTTCGTCCAGCTTCTTAAATAAAATAGTTTATTTAAAGTAGCACCAAGTAATACTGTTGGGGCGCCCCTTAAGCATAAATTATATTGTTTTCCCAACCACGTATTCAATTTATAAAAATAAACAATGCCCAATTGAATAATATGAATATAACAACCCTCAATAATAAATCAAATTGCTTCTAAACAGAGTAAAACTAAATATTTTACCGAGTTAAGCATACTTAATAAAACAAAACATCATTTGTACCGCGTTTTAAATATATATTTTCCGTTCGTCCAGATTCTTAAATAAAATAGTTTATTTAAAGTAGCACCAAGTAATACTGTTGGGGCGCCCCTTAAGCATAAATTATATTGTTTTCCCAACCACGTATTCAATTTATAAAAATATACAATGCCCAACTGAATAATATGAATATAACAACCCTCAATAATAAATCAAATTGCTTCTAAACCGAGTAAAACTAAATATTTTACCGAGTTAAGCATACTTAATAAAACAAAACATCATTTGTACCGCGTTTTAAATATATATTTTGCGTTCGTCCAGCTTCTTAAATAAAATAGTTTATTTAAAGTAGCACCAAGTAATACTGTTGGGGCGCCCCTTAAGCATAAATTATATTGTTTTCCCAACCACGTATTCAATTTATAAAAATATACAATGCCCAACTGAATAATATGAATATAACAACCCTCAATAATAAATCAAATTGCTTCTAAACCGAGTAAAACTAAATATTTTACCGAGTTAAGCATACTTAATAAAACAAAACATCATTTGTACCGCGTTTTAAATATATATTTTGCGTTCGTCCAGCTTCTTAAATAAAATAGTTTATTTAAAGTAGCACCAAGTAATACTGTTGGGGCGCCCCTTAAGCATAAATTATATTGTTTTCCCAACCACGTATTCAATTTATAAAAATATACAATGCCCAACTGAATAATATGAATATAACAACCCTCAATAATAAATCAAATTGCTTCTAAACCGAGTAAAACTAAATATTTTACCGAGTTAAGCATACTTAATAAAACAAAACATCATTTGTACCGCGTTTTAAATATATATTTTGCGTTCGTCCAGCTTCTTAAATAAAATAGTTTATTTAAAGTAGCACCAAGTAATACTGTTGGGGCGCCCCTTAAGCAGAAATTATATTGTTTTCCCAACCACGTATTCAATTTATAAAAATAAACAATGCCCCATTTAATAATATGAATATAACAACCCTCAATAATAAATCAAATTGCTTCTAAACAGAGTAAAACTAAATATTTTACCGAGTTAAGCATACTTAATAAAACAAAACATCATTTGTACCGCGTTTTAAATATATATTTTCCGTTCGTCCAGATTCTTAAATAAAATAGTTTATTTAAAGTAGCACCAAGTAATACTGTTGGGGCGCCCCTTAAGCATAAATTATATTGGTTTCCCAACCACGTATTCAATTTATAAAAATATACAATGGCCAACTGAATAATATGAATATAACAACCCTCAATAATAAATCAAATTGCTTCTAAAGCGAGTAAAACTAAATATTTTACCGAGTTAAGCATACTTAATAAAACAAAACATCATTTGTACCGCGTTTTAAATATATATTTTGCGTTCGTCCAGCTTCTTAAATAAAATAGTTTATTTAAAGTAGCACCAAGTAATACTGTTGGGGCGCCCCTTAAGCATAAATTATATTGTTTTCCCAACCACGTATTCAATTTATAAAAATAAACAATGCCCAACTGAATAATATGAATATAACAACCCTCAATAATAAATCAAATTGCTTCTAAACCGAGTAAAACTAAATATTTTACCGAGTTAAGCATACTTAATAAAACAAAACATCATTTGTACCGCGTTTTAAATATATATTTTGCGTTCGTCCAGCTTCTTAAATAAAATAGTTTATTTAAAGTAGCACCAAGTAATACTGTTGGGGCGCCCCTTAAGCATAAATTATATTGTTTTCCCAACCACGTATTCAATTTATAAAAATAAACAATGCCCAACTGAATAATATGAATATAACAACCCTCAATAATAAATCAAATTGCTTCTAAACCGAGTAAAACTAAATATTTTACCGAGTTAAGCATACTTAATAAAACAAAACATCATTTGTACCGCGTTTTAAATATATATTTTGCGTTCGTCCAGCTTCTTAAATAAAATAGTTTATTTAAAGTAGCACCAAGTAATACTGTTGGGGCGCCCCTTAAGCAGAAATTATATTGTTTTCCCAACCACGTATTCAATTTATAAAAATAAACAATGCCCAATTTAATAATATGAATATAACAACCCTCAATAATAAATCAAATTGCTTCTAAACCGAGTAAAACTAAATATTTTACCGAGTTAAGCATACTTAATAAAACAAAACATCATTTGTACCGCGTTTTAAATATATATTTTCCGTTCGTCCAGCTTCTTAAATAAAATAGTTTATTTAAAGTAGCACCAAGTAATACTGTTGGGGCGCCCCTTAAGCATAAATTATATTGTTTTCCCAACCACGTATTCAATTTATAAAAATATACAATGCCCAACTGAATAATATGAATATAACAACCCTCAATAATAAATCAAATTGCTTCTAAACCGAGTAAAACTAAATATTTTACCGAGTTAAGCATACTTAATAAAACAAAACATCATTTGTACCGCGTTTTAAATATATATTTTGCGTTCGTCCAGATTCTTAAATAAAATAGTTTATTTAAAGTAGCACCAAGTAATACTGTTGGGGCGCCCCTTAAGCAGAAATTATATTGTTTTCCCAACCACGTATTCAATTTATAAAAATAAACAATGCCCAACTGAATAATATGAATATAACAACCCTCAATAATAAATCAAATTGCTTCTAAACCGAGTAAAACTAAATATTTTACCGAGTTAAGCATACTTAATAAAACAAAACATCATTTGTACCGCGTTTTAAATATATATTTTGCGTTCGTCCAGCTTCTTAAATAAAATAGTTTATTTAAAGTAGCACCAAGTAATACTGTTGGGGCGCCCCTTAAGCATAAATTATATTGTTTTCCCAACCACGTATTCAATTTATAAAAATAAACAATGCCCAACTGAATAATATGAATATAACAACCCTCAATAATAAATCAAATTGCTTCTAAACCGAGTAAAACTAAATATTTTACCGAGTTAAGCATACTTAATAAAACAAAACATCATTTGTACCGCGTTTTAAATATATATTTTGCGTTCGTCCAGCTTCTTAAATAAAATAGTTTATTTAAAGTAGCACCAAGTAATACTGTTGGGGCGCCCCTTAAGCATAAATTATATTGTTTTCCCAACCACGTATTCAATTTATAAAAATATACAATGCCCAACTGAATAATATGAATATAACAACCCTCAATAATAAATCAAATTGCTTCTAAACCGAGTAAAACTAAATATTTTACCGAGTTAAGCATACTTAATAAAACAAAACATCATTTGTACCGCGTTTTAAATATATATTTTGCGTTCGTCCAGCTTCTTAAATAAAATAGTTTATTTAAAGTAGCACCAAGTAATACTGTTGGGGCGCCCCTTAAGCAGAAATTATATTGTTTTCCCAACCACGTATTCAATTTATAAAAATAAACAATGCCCAACTGAATAATATGAATATAACAACCCTCAATAATAAATCAAATTGCTTCTAAACCGAGTAAAACTAAATATTTTACCGAGTTAAGCATACTTAATAAAACAAAACATCATTTGTACCGCGTTTTAAATATATATTTTCCGTTCGTCCAGATTCTTAAATAAAATAGTTTATTTAAAGTAGCACCAAGTAATACTGTTGGGGCGCCCCTTAAGCATAAATTATATTGTTTTCCCAACCACGTATTCAATTTATAAAAATAAACAATGCCCAACTGAATAATATGAATATAACAACCCTCAATAATAAATCAAATTGCTTCTAAACCGAGTAAAACTAAATATTTTACCGAGTTAAGCATACTTAATAAAACAAAACATCATTTGTACCGCGTTTTAAATATATATTTTGCGTTCGTCCAGCTTCTTAAATAAAATAGTTTATTTAAAGTAGCACCAAGTAATACTGTTGGGGCGCCCCTTAAGCAGAAATTATATTGTTTTCCCAACCACGTATTCAATTTATAAAAATAAACAATGCCCAACTGAATAATATGAATATAACAACCCTCAATAATAAATCAAATTGCTTCTAAACCGAGTAAAACTAAATATTTTACCGAGTTAAGCATACTTAATAAAACAAAACATCATTTGTACCGCGTTTTAAATATATATTTTGCGTTCGTCCAGCTTCTTAAATAAAATAGTTTATTTAAAGTAGCACCAAGTAATACTGTTGGGGCGCCCCTTAAGCAGAAATTATATTGTTTTCCCAACCACGTATTCAATTTATAAAAATAAACAATGCCCAACTGAATAATATGAATATAACAACCCTCAATAATAAATCAAATTGCTTCTAAACCGAGTAAAACTAAATATTTTACCGAGTTAAGCATACTTAATAAAACAAAACATCATTTGTACCGCGTTTTAAATATATATTTTGCGTTCGTCCAGCTTCTTAAATAAAATAGTTTATTTAAAGTAGCACCAAGTAATACTGTTGGGGCGCCCCTTAAGCATAAATTATATTGTTTTCCCAACCACGTATTCAATTTATAAAAATAAACAATGCCCAACTGAATAATATGAATATAACAACCCTCAATAATAAATCAAATTGCTTCTAAACCGAGTAAAACTAAATATTTTACCGAGTTAAGCATACTTAATAAAACAAAACATCATTTGTACCGCGTTTTAAATATATATTTTGCGTTCGTCCAGCTTCTTAAATAAAATAGTTTATTTAAAGTAGCACCAAGTAATACTGTTGGGGCGCCCCTTAAGCAGAAATTATATTGTTTTCCCAACCACGTATTCAATTTATAAAAATAAACAATGCCCAACTGAATAATATGAATATAACAACCCTCAATAATAAATCAAATTGCTTCTAAACCGAGTAAAACTAAATATTTTACCGAGTTAAGCATACTTAATAAAACAAAACATCATTTGTACCGCGTTTTAAATATATATTTTGCGTTCGTCCAGCTTCTTAAATAAAATAGTTTATTTAAAGTAGCACCAAGTAATACTGTTGGGGCGCCCCTTAAGCATAAATTATATTGTTTTCCCAACCACGTATTCAATTTATAAAAATAAACAATGCCCAACTGAATAATATGAATATAACAACCCTCAATAATAAATCAAATTGCTTCTAAACCGAGTAAAACTAAATATTTTACCGAGTTAAGCATACTTAATAAAACAAAACATCATTTGTACCGCGTTTTAAATATATATTTTGCGTTCGTCCAGCTTCTTAAATAAAATAGTTTATTTAAAGTAGCACCAAGTAATACTGTTGGGGCGCCCCTTAAGCATAAATTATATTGTTTTCCCAACCACGTATTCAATTTATAAAAATAAACAATGCCCAACTGAATAATATGAATATAACAACCCTCAATAATAAATCAAATTGCTTCTAAACAGAGTAAAACTAAATATTTTACCGAGTTAAGCATACTTAATAAAACAAAACATCATTTGTACCGCGTTTTAAATATATATTTTGCGTTCGTCCAGCTTCTTAAATAAAATAGTTTATTTAAAGTAGCACCAAGTAATACTGTTGGGGCGCCCCTTAAGCATAAATTATATTGTTTTCCCAACCACGTATTCAATTTATAAAAATAAACAATGCCCAACTGAATAATATGAATATAACAACCCTCAATAATAAATCAAATTGCTTCTAAACCGAGTAAAACTAAATATTTTACCGAGTTAAGCATACTTAATAAAACAAAACATCATTTGTACCGCGTTTTAAATATATATTTTGCGTTCGTCCAGCTTCTTAAATAAAATAGTTTATTTAAAGTAGCACCAAGTAATACTGTTGGGGCGCCCCTTAAGCATAAATTATATTGTTTTCCCAACCACGTATTCAATTTATAAAAATAAACAATGCCCAACTGAATAATATGAATATAACAACCCTCAATAATAAATCAAATTGCTTCTAAACCGAGTAAAACTAAATATTTTACCGAGTTAAGCATACTTAATAAAACAAAACATCATTTGTACCGCGTTTTAAATATATATTTTGCGTTCGTCCAGCTTCTTAAATAAAATAGTTTATTTAAAGTAGCACCAAGTAATACTGTTGGGGCGCCCCTTAAGCATAAATTATATTGTTTTCCCAACCACGTATTCAATTTATAAAAATAAACAATGCCCAACTGAATAATATGAATATAACAACCCTCAATAATAAATCAAATTGCTTCTAAACCGAGTAAAACTAAATATTTTACCGAGTTAAGCATACTTAATAAAACAAAACATCATTTGTACCGCGTTTTAAATATATATTTTGCGTTCGTCCAGCTTCTTAAATAAAATAGTTTATTTAAAGTAGCACCAAGTAATACTGTTGGGGCGCCCCTTAAGCAGAAATTATATTGTTTTCCCAACCACGTATTCAATTTATAAAAATAAACAATGCCCAATTGAATAATATGAATATAACAACCCTCAATAATAAATCAAATTGCTTCTAAACCGAGTAAAACTAAATATTTTACCGAGTTAAGCATACTTAATAAAACAAAACATCATTTGTACCGCGTTTTAAATATATATTTTCCGTTCGTCCAGATTCTTAAATAAAATAGTTTATTTAAAGTAGCACCAAGTAATACTGTTGGGGCGCCCCTTAAGCATAAATTATATTGTTTTCCCAACCACGTATTCAATTTATAAAAATATACAATGCCCAACTGAATAATATGAATATAACAACCCTCAATAATAAATCAAATTGCTTCTAAACCGAGTAAAACTAAATATTTTACCGAGTTAAGCATACTTAATAAAACAAAACATCATTTGTACCGCGTTTTAAATATATATTTTGCGTTCGTCCAGCTTCTTAAATAAAATAGTTTATTTAAAGTAGCACCAAGTAATACTGTTGGGGCGCCCCTTAAGCATAAATTATATTGTTTTCCCAACCACGTATTCAATTTATAAAAATAAACAATGCCCAACTGAATAATATGAATATAACAACCCTCAATAATAAATCAAATTGCTTCTAAACCGAGTAAAACTAAATATTTTACCGAGTTAAGCATACTTAATAAAACAAAACATCATTTGTACCGCGTTTTAAATATATATTTTGCGTTCGTCCAGCTTCTTAAATAAAATAGTTTATTTAAAGTAGCACCAAGTAATACTGTTGGGGCGCCCCTTAAGCAGAAATTATATTGTTTTCCCAACCACGTATTCAATTTATAAAAATAAACAATGCCCAACTGAATAATATGAATATAACAACCCTCAATAATAAATCAAATTGCTTCTAAACCGAGTAAAACTAAATATTTTACCGAGTTAAGCATACTTAATAAAACAAAACATCATTTGTACCGCGTTTTAAATATATATTTTGCGTTCGTCCAGCTTCTTAAATAAAATAGTTTATTTAAAGTAGCACCAAGTAATACTGTTGGGGCGCCCCTTAAGCATAAATTATATTGTTTTCCCAACCACGTATTCAATTTATAAAAATAAACAATGCCCAACTGAATAATATGAATATAACAACCCTCAATAATAAATCAAATTGCTTCTAAACCGAGTAAAACTAAATATTTTACCGAGTTAAGCATACTTAATAAAACAAAACATCATTTGTACCGCGTTTTAAATATATATTTTGCGTTCGTCCAGCTTCTTAAATAAAATAGTTTATTTAAAGTAGCACCAAGTAATACTGTTGGGGCGCCCCTTAAGCATAAATTATATTGTTTTCCCAACCACGTATTCAATTTATAAAAATAAACAATGCCCAACTGAATAATATGAATATAACAACCCTCAATAATAAATCAAATTGCTTCTAAACCGAGTAAAACTAAATATTTTACCGAGTTAAGCATACTTAATAAAACAAAACATCATTTGTACCGCGTTTTAAATATATATTTTGCGTTCGTCCAGCTTCTTAAATAAAATAGTTTATTTAAAGTAGCACCAAGTAATACTGTTGGGGCGCCCCTTAAGCAGAAATTATATTGTTTTCCCAACCACGTATTCAATTTATAAAAATAAACAATGCCCAACTGAATAATATGAATATAACAACCCTCAATAATAAATCAAATTGCTTCTAAACCGAGTAAAACTAAATATTTTACCGAGTTAAGCATACTTAATAAAACAAAACATCATTTGTACCGCGTTTTAAATATATATTTTGCGTTCGTCCAGATTCTTAAATAAAATAGTTTATTTAAAGTAGCACCAAGTAATACTGTTGGGGCGCCCCTTAAGCATAAATTATATTGTTTTCCCAACCACGTATTCAATTTATAAAAATAAACAATGCCCAACTGAATAATATGAATATAACAACCCTCAATAATAAATCAAATTGCTTCTAAACCGAGTAAAACTAAATATTTTACCGAGTTAAGCATACTTAATAAAACAAAACATCATTTGTACCGCGTTTTAAATATATATTTTGCGTTCGTCCAGCTTCTTAAATAAAATAGTTTATTTAAAGTAGCACCAAGTAATACTGTTGGGGCGCCCCTTAAGCAGAAATTATATTGTTTTCCCAACCACGTATTCAATTTATAAAAATAAACAATGCCCAACTGAATAATATGAATATAACAACCCTCAATAATAAATCAAATTGCTTCTAAACCGAGTAAAACTAAATATTTTACCGAGTTAAGCATACTTAATAAAACAAAACATCATTTGTACCGCGTTTTAAATATATATTTTCCGTTCGTCCAGCTTCTTAAATAAAATAGTTTATTTAAAGTAGCACCAAGTAATACTGTTGGGGCGCCCCTTAAGCATAAATTATATTGTTTTCCCAACCACGTATTCAATTTATAAAAATAAACAATGCCCAACTGAATAATATGAATATAACAACCCTCAATAATAAATCAAATTGCTTCTAAACCGAGTAAAACTAAATATTTTACCGAGTTAAGCATACTTAATAAAACAAAACATCATTTGTACCGCGTTTTAAATATATATTTTGCGTTCGTCCAGCTTCTTAAATAAAATAGTTTATTTAAAGTAGCACCAAGTAATACTGTTGGGGCGCCCCTTAAGCATAAATTATATTGTTTTCCCAACCACGTATTCAATTTATAAAAATAAACAATGCCCAACTGAATAATATGAATATAACAACCCTCAATAATAAATCAAATTGCTTCTAAACCGAGTAAAACTAAATATTTTACCGAGTTAAGCATACTTAATAAAACAAAACATCATTTGTACCGCGTTTTAAATATATATTTTGCGTTCGTCCAGCTTCTTAAATAAAATAGTTTATTTAAAGTAGCACCAAGTAATACTGTTGGGGCGCCCCTTAAGCATAAATTATATTGTTTTCCCAACCACGTATTCAATTTATAAAAATAAACAATGCCCAACTGAATAATATGAATATAACAACCCTCAATAATAAATCAAATTGCTTCTAAACCGAGTAAAACTAAATATTTTACCGAGTTAAGCATACTTAATAAAACAAAACATCATTTGTACCGCGTTTTAAATATATATTTTGCGTTCGTCCAGCTTCTTAAATAAAATAGTTTATTTAAAGTAGCACCAAGTAATACTGTTGGGGCGCCCCTTAAGCAGAAATTATATTGTTTTCCCAACCACGTATTCAATTTATAAAAATAAACAATGCCCAACTTAATAATATGAATATAACAACCCTCAATAATAAATCAAATTGCTTCTAAACAGAGTAAAACTAAATATTTTACCGAGTTAAGCATACTTAATAAAACAAAACATCATTTGTACCGCGTTTTAAATATATATTTTCCGTTCGTCCAGATTCTTAAATAAAATAGTTTATTTAAAGTAGCACCAAGTAATACTGTTGGGGCGCCCCTTAAGCATAAATTATATTGTTTTCCCAACCACGTATTCAATTTATAAAAATAAACAATGCCCAACTGAATAATATGAATATAACAACCCTCAATAATAAATCAAATTGCTTCTAAACCGAGTAAAACTAAATATTTTACCGAGTTAAGCATACTTAATAAAACAAAACATCATTTGTACCGCGTTTTAAATATATATTTTGCGTTCGTCCAGCTTCTTAAATAAAATAGTTTATTTAAAGTAGCACCAAGTAATACTGTTGGGGCGCCCCTTAAGCATAAATTATATTGTTTTCCCAACCACGTATTCAATTTATAAAAATAAACAATGCCCAACTGAATAATATGAATATAACAACCCTCAATAATAAATCAAATTGCTTCTAAACCGAGTAAAACTAAATATTTTACCGAGTTAAGCATACTTAATAAAACAAAACATCATTTGTACCGCGTTTTAAATATATATTTTGCGTTCGTCCAGCTTCTTAAATAAAATAGTTTATTTAAAGTAGCACCAAGTAATACTGTTGGGGCGCCCCTTAAGCAGAAATTATATTGTTTTCCCAACCACGTATTCAATTTATAAAAATAAACAATGCCCAACTGAATAATATGAATATAACAACCCTCAATAATAAATCAAATTGCTTCTAAACCGAGTAAAACTAAATATTTTACCGAGTTAAGCATACTTAATAAAACAAAACATCATTTGTACCGCGTTTTAAATATATATTTTGCGTTCGTCCAGCTTCTTAAATAAAATAGTTTATTTAAAGTAGCACCAAGTAATACTGTTGGGGCGCCCCTTAAGCATAAATTATATTGTTTTCCCAACCACGTATTCAATTTATAAAAATAAACAATGCCCAACTGAATAATATGAATATAACAACCCTCAATAATAAATCAAATTGCTTCTAAACCGAGTAAAACTAAATATTTTACCGAGTTAAGCATACTTAATAAAACAAAACATCATTTGTACCGCGTTTTAAATATATATTTTGCGTTCGTCCAGCTTCTTAAATAAAATAGTTTATTTAAAGTAGCACCAAGTAATACTGTTGGGGCGCCCCTTAAGCATAAATTATATTGTTTTCCCAACCACGTATTCAATTTATAAAAATAAACAATGCCCAACTGAATAATATGAATATAACAACCCTCAATAATAAATCAAATTGCTTCTAAACCGAGTAAAACTAAATATTTTACCGAGTTAAGCATACTTAATAAAACAAAACATCATTTGTACCGCGTTTTAAATATATATTTTGCGTTCGTCCAGCTTCTTAAATAAAATAGTTTATTTAAAGTAGCACCAAGTAATACTGTTGGGGCGCCCCTTAAGCAGAAATTATATTGTTTTCCCAACCACGTATTCAATTTATAAAAATAAACAATGCCCAATTGAATAATATGAATATAACAACCCTCAATAATAAATCAAATTGCTTCTAAACAGAGTAAAACTAAATATTTTACCGAGTTAAGCATACTTAATAAAACAAAACATCATTTGTACCGCGTTTTAAATATATATTTTGCGTTCGTCCAGATTCTTAAATAAAATAGTTTATTTAAAGTAGCACCAAGTAATACTGTTGGGGCGCCCCTTAAGCATAAATTATATTGTTTTCCCAACCACGTATTCAATTTATAAAAATAAACAATGCCCAACTGAATAATATGAATATAACAACCCTCAATAATAAATCAAATTGCTTCTAAACCGAGTAAAACTAAATATTTTACCGAGTTAAGCATACTTAATAAAACAAAACATCATTTGTACCGCGTTTTAAATATATATTTTGCGTTCGTCCAGCTTCTTAAATAAAATAGTTTATTTAAAGTAGCACCAAGTAATACTGTTGGGGCGCCCCTTAAGCAGAAATTATATTGTTTTCCCAACCACGTATTCAATTTATAAAAATAAACAATGCCCAACTGAATAATATGAATATAACAACCCTCAATAATAAATCAAATTGCTTCTAAACCGAGTAAAACTAAATATTTTACCGAGTTAAGCATACTTAATAAAACAAAACATCATTTGTACCGCGTTTTAAATATATATTTTGCGTTCGTCCAGCTTCTTAAATAAAATAGTTTATTTAAAGTAGCACCAAGTAATACTGTTGGGGCGCCCCTTAAGCATAAATTATATTGTTTTCCCAACCACGTATTCAATTTATAAAAATAAACAATGCCCAACTGAATAATATGAATATAACAACCCTCAATAATAAATCAAATTGCTTCTAAACCGAGTAAAACTAAATATTTTACCGAGTTAAGCATACTTAATAAAACAAAACATCATTTGTACCGCGTTTTAAATATATATTTTGCGTTCGTCCAGCTTCTTAAATAAAATAGTTTATTTAAAGTAGCACCAAGTAATACTGTTGGGGCGCCCCTTAAGCATAAATTATATTGTTTTCCCAACCACGTATTCAATTTATAAAAATAAACAATGCCCAACTGAATAATATGAATATAACAACCCTCAATAATAAATCAAATTGCTTCTAAACCGAGTAAAACTAAATATTTTACCGAGTTAAGCATACTTAATAAAACAAAACATCATTTGTACCGCGTTTTAAATATATATTTTGCGTTCGTCCAGCTTCTTAAATAAAATAGTTTATTTAAAGTAGCACCAAGTAATACTGTTGGGGCGCCCCTTAAGCATAAATTATATTGTTTTCCCAACCACGTATTCAATTTATAAAAATAAACAATGCCCAACTGAATAATATGAATATAACAACCCTCAATAATAAATCAAATTGCTTCTAAACCGAGTAAAACTAAATATTTTACCGAGTTAAGCATACTTAATAAAACAAAACATCATTTGTACCGCGTTTTAAATATATATTTTGCGTTCGTCCAGCTTCTTAAATAAAATAGTTTATTTAAAGTAGCACCAAGTAATACTGTTGGGGCGCCCCTTAAGCAGAAATTATATTGTTTTCCCAACCACGTATTCAATTTATAAAAATAAACAATGCCCAACTGAATAATATGAATATAACAACCCTCAATAATAAATCAAATTGCTTCTAAACAGAGTAAAACTAAATATTTTACCGAGTTAAGCATACTTAATAAAACAAAACATCATTTGTACCGCGTTTTAAATATATATTTTCCGTTCGTCCAGCTTCTTAAATAAAATAGTTTATTTAAAGTAGCACCAAGTAATACTGTTGGGGCGCCCCTTAAGCATAAATTATATTGTTTTCCCAACCACGTATTCAATTTATAAAAATAAACAATGCCCAACTGAATAATATGAATATAACAACCCTCAATAATAAATCAAATTGCTTCTAAACCGAGTAAAACTAAATATTTTACCGAGTTAAGCATACTTAATAAAACAAAACATCATTTGTACCGCGTTTTAAATATATATTTTGCGTTCGTCCAGCTTCTTAAATAAAATAGTTTATTTAAAGTAGCACCAAGTAATACTGTTGGGGCGCCCCTTAAGCATAAATTATATTGTTTTCCCAACCACGTATTCAATTTATAAAAATATACAATGCCCAACTGAATAATATGAATATAACAACCCTCAATAATAAATCAAATTGCTTCTAAACCGAGTAAAACTAAATATTTTACCGAGTTAAGCATACTTAATAAAACAAAACATCATTTGTACCGCGTTTTAAATATATATTTTGCGTTCGTCCAGCTTCTTAAATAAAATAGTTTATTTAAAGTAGCACCAAGTAATACTGTTGGGGCGCCCCTTAAGCAGAAATTATATTGTTTTCCCAACCACGTATTCAATTTATAAAAATAAACAATGCCCAACTGAATAATATGAATATAACAACCCTCAATAATAAATCAAATTGCTTCTAAACCGAGTAAAACTAAATATTTTACCGAGTTAAGCATACTTAATAAAACAAAACATCATTTGTACCGCGTTTTAAATATATATTTTGCGTTCGTCCAGCTTCTTAAATAAAATAGTTTATTTAAAGTAGCACCAAGTAATACTGTTGGGGCGCCCCTTAAGCAGAAATTATATTGTTTTCCCAACCACGTATTCAATTTATAAAAATAAACAATGCCCAACTGAATAATATGAATATAACAACCCTCAATAATAAATCAAATTGCTTCTAAACCGAGTAAAACTAAATATTTTACCGAGTTAAGCATACTTAATAAAACAAAACATCATTTGTACCGCGTTTTAAATATATATTTTGCGTTCGTCCAGCTTCTTAAATAAAATAGTTTATTTAAAGTAGCACCAAGTAATACTGTTGGGGCGCCCCTTAAGCATAAATTATATTGTTTTCCCAACCACGTATTCAATTTATAAAAATAAACAATGCCCAACTGAATAATATGAATATAACAACCCTCAATAATAAATCAAATTGCTTCTAAACCGAGTAAAACTAAATATTTTACCGAGTTAAGCATACTTAATAAAACAAAACATCATTTGTACCGCGTTTTAAATATATATTTTGCGTTCGTCCAGCTTCTTAAATAAAATAGTTTATTTAAAGTAGCACCAAGTAATACTGTTGGGGCGCCCCTTAAGCAGAAATTATATTGTTTTCCCAACCACGTATTCAATTTATAAAAATAAACAATGCCCAATTTAATAATATGAATATAACAACCCTCAATAATAAATCAAATTGCTTCTAAACAGAGTAAAACTAAATATTTTACCGAGTTAAGCATACTTAATAAAACAAAACATCATTTGTACCGCGTTTTAAATATATATTTTGCGTTCGTCCAGATTCTTAAATAAAATAGTTTATTTAAAGTAGCACCAAGTAATACTGTTGGGGCGCCCCTTAAGCATAAATTATATTGTTTTCCCAACCACGTATTCAATTTATAAAAATATACAATGCCCAACTGAATAATATGAATATAACAACCCTCAATAATAAATCAAATTGCTTCTAAACCGAGTAAAACTAAATATTTTACCGAGTTAAGCATACTTAATAAAACAAAACATCATTTGTACCGCGTTTTAAATATATATTTTGCGTTCGTCCAGCTTCTTAAATAAAATAGTTTATTTAAAGTAGCACCAAGTAATACTGTTGGGGCGCCCCTTAAGCATAAATTATATTGTTTTCCCAACCACGTATTCAATTTATAAAAATAAACAATGCCCAACTGAATAATATGAATATAACAACCCTCAATAATAAATCAAATTGCTTCTAAACCGAGTAAAACTAAATATTTTACCGAGTTAAGCATACTTAATAAAACAAAACATCATTTGTACCGCGTTTTAAATATATATTTTGCGTTCGTCCAGCTTCTTAAATAAAATAGTTTATTTAAAGTAGCACCAAGTAATACTGTTGGGGCGCCCCTTAAGCATAAATTATATTGTTTTCCCAACCACGTATTCAATTTATAAAAATAAACAATGCCCAACTGAATAATATGAATATAACAACCCTCAATAATAAATCAAATTGCTTCTAAACCGAGTAAAACTAAATATTTTACCGAGTTAAGCATACTTAATAAAACAAAACATCATTTGTACCGCGTTTTAAATATATATTTTGCGTTCGTCCAGCTTCTTAAATAAAATAGTTTATTTAAAGTAGCACCAAGTAATACTGTTGGGGCGCCCCTTAAGCATAAATTATATTGTTTTCCCAACCACGTATTCAATTTATAAAAATAAACAATGCCCAATTAATAATATGAATATAACAACCCTCAATAATAAATCAAATTGCTTCTAAACAGAGTAAAACTAAATATTTTACCGAGTTAAGCATACTTAATAAAACAAAACATCATTTGTACCGCGTTTTAAATATATATTTTCCGTTCGTCCAGATTCTTAAATAAAATAGTTTATTTAAAGTAGCACCAAGTAATACTGTTGGGGCGCCCCTTAAGCATAAATTATATTGTTTTCCCAACCACGTATTCAATTTATAAAAATAAACAATGCCCAACTGAATAATATGAATATAACAACCCTCAATAATAAATCAAATTGCTTCTAAACCGAGTAAAACTAAATATTTTACCGAGTTAAGCATACTTAATAAAACAAAACATCATTTGTACCGCGTTTTAAATATATATTTTGCGTTCGTCCAGCTTCTTAAATAAAATAGTTTATTTAAAGTAGCACCAAGTAATACTGTTGGGGCGCCCCTTAAGCATAAATTATATTGTTTTCCCAACCACGTATTCAATTTATAAAAATAAACAATGCCCAACTGAATAATATGAATATAACAACCCTCAATAATAAATCAAATTGCTTCTAAACCGAGTAAAACTAAATATTTTACCGAGTTAAGCATACTTAATAAAACAAAACATCATTTGTACCGCGTTTTAAATATATATTTTGCGTTCGTCCAGCTTCTTAAATAAAATAGTTTATTTAAAGTAGCACCAAGTAATACTGTTGGGGCGCCCCTTAAGCATAAATTATATTGTTTTCCCAACCACGTATTCAATTTATAAAAATAAACAATGCCCAACTGAATAATATGAATATAACAACCCTCAATAATAAATCAAATTGCTTCTAAACCGAGTAAAACTAAATATTTTACCGAGTTAAGCATACTTAATAAAACAAAACATCATTTGTACCGCGTTTTAAATATATATTTTGCGTTCGTCCAGCTTCTTAAATAAAATAGTTTATTTAAAGTAGCACCAAGTAATACTGTTGGGGCGCCCCTTAAGCATAAATTATATTGTTTTCCCAACCACGTATTCAATTTATAAAAATAAACAATGCCCAACTGAATAATATGAATATAACAACCCTCAATAATAAATCAAATTGCTTCTAAACCGAGTAAAACTAAATATTTTACCGAGTTAAGCATACTTAATAAAACAAAACATCATTTGTACCGCGTTTTAAATATATATTTTGCGTTCGTCCAGCTTCTTAAATAAAATAGTTTATTTAAAGTAGCACCAAGTAATACTGTTGGGGCGCCCCTTAAGCATAAATTATATTGTTTTCCCAACCACGTATTCAATTTATAAAAATAAACAATGCCCAACTGAATAATATGAATATAACAACCCTCAATAATAAATCAAATTGCTTCTAAACCGAGTAAAACTAAATATTTTACCGAGTTAAGCATACTTAATAAAACAAAACATCATTTGTACCGCGTTTTAAATATATATTTTGCGTTCGTCCAGCTTCTTAAATAAAATAGTTTATTTAAAGTAGCACCAAGTAATACTGTTGGGGCGCCCCTTAAGCATAAATTATATTGTTTTCCCAACCACGTATTCAATTTATAAAAATAAACAATGCCCAACTGAATAATATGAATATAACAACCCTCAATAATAAATCAAATTGCTTCTAAACCGAGTAAAACTAAATATTTTACCGAGTTAAGCATACTTAATAAAACAAAACATCATTTGTACCGCGTTTTAAATATATATTTTGCGTTCGTCCAGCTTCTTAAATAAAATAGTTTGTTTTCCCAACCACGTATTCAATTTATAAAAATAAACAATGCCCAATTGAATAATATGAATATAACAACCCTCAATAATAAATCAAATTGCTTCTAAACAGAGTAAAACTAAATATTTTACCGAGTTAAGCATACTTAATAAAACAAAACATCATTTGTACCGCGTTTTAAATATATATTTTGCGTTCGTCCAGCTTCTTAAATAAAATAGTTTATTTAAAGTAGCACCAAGTAATACTGTTGGGGCGCCCCTTAAGCATAAATTATATTGTTTTCCCAACCACGTATTCAATTTATAAAAATAAACAATGCCCAACTGAATAATATGAATATAACAACCCTCAATAATAAATCAAATTGCTTCTAAACCGAGTAAAACTAAATATTTTACCGAGTTAAGCATACTTAATAAAACAAAACATCATTTGTACCGCGTTTTAAATATATATTTTGCGTTCGTCCAGCTTCTTAAATAAAATAGTTTATTTAAAGTAGCACCAAGTAATACTGTTGGGGCGCCCCTTAAGCATAAATTATATTGTTTTCCCAACCACGTATTCAATTTATAAAAATAAACAATGCCCAACTGAATAATATGAATATAACAACCCTCAATAATAAATCAAATTGCTTCTAAACCGAGTAAAACTAAATATTTTACCGAGTTAAGCATACTTAATAAAACAAAACATCATTTGTACCGCGTTTTAAATATATATTTTGCGTTCGTCCAGCTTCTTAAATAAAATAGTTTATTTAAAGTAGCACCAAGTAATACTGTTGGGGCGCCCCTTAAGCATAAATTATATTGTTTTCCCAACCACGTATTCAATTTATAAAAATAAACAATGCCCAACTGAATAATATGAATATAACAACCCTCAATAATAAATCAAATTGCTTCTAAACCGAGTAAAACTAAATATTTTACCGAGTTAAGCATACTTAATAAAACAAAACATCATTTGTACCGCGTTTTAAATATATATTTTGCGTTCGTCCAGCTTCTTAAATAAAATAGTTTATTTAAAGTAGCACCAAGTAATACTGTTGGGGCGCCCCTTAAGCATAAATTATATTGTTTTCCCAACCACGTATTCAATTTATAAAAATAAACAATGCCCAACTGAATAATATGAATATAACAACCCTCAATAATAAATCAAATTGCTTCTAAACCGAGTAAAACTAAATATTTTACCGAGTTAAGCATACTTAATAAAACAAAACATCATTTGTACCGCGTTTTAAATATATATTTTGCGTTCGTCCAGCTTCTTAAATAAAATAGTTTATTTAAAGTAGCACCAAGTAATACTGTTGGGGCGCCCCTTAAGCATAAATTATATTGTTTTCCCAACCACGTATTCAATTTATAAAAATAAACAATGCCCAACTGAATAATATGAATATAACAACCCTCAATAATAAATCAAATTGCTTCTAAACCGAGTAAAACTAAATATTTTACCGAGTTAAGCATACTTAATAAAACAAAACATCATTTGTACCGCGTTTTAAATATATATTTTGCGTTCGTCCAGCTTCTTAAATAAAATAGTTTATTTAAAGTAGCACCAAGTAATACTGTTGGGGCGCCCCTTAAGCATAAATTATATTGTTTTCCCAACCACGTATTCAATTTATAAAAATAAACAATGCCCAACTGAATAATATGAATATAACAACCCTCAATAATAAATCAAATTGCTTCTAAACCGAGTAAAACTAAATATTTTACCGAGTTAAGCATACTTAATAAAACAAAACATCATTTGTACCGCGTTTTAAATATATATTTTGCGTTCGTCCAGCTTCTTAAATAAAATAAATTTATTTTCCCAACCACGTATTCAATTTATAAAAATAAACAATGCCCAACTTAATAATATGAATATAACAACCCTCAATAATAAATCAAATTGCTTCTAAACAGAGTAAAACTAATTATTTTACCGAGTTAAGCATACTTAATAAAACAAAACATCATTTGTACCGCGTTTTAAATATATATTTTGCGTTCGTCCAGCTTCTTAAATAAAATAGTTTATTTAAAGTAGCACCAAGTAATACTGTTGGGGCGCCCCTTAAGCATAAATTATATTGTTTTCCCAACCACGTATTCAATTTATAAAAATAAACAATGCCCAACTGAATAATATGAATATAACAACCCTCAATAATAAATCAAATTGCTTCTAAACAGAGTAAAACTAAATATTTTACCGAGTTAAGCATACTTAATAAAACAAAACATCATTTGTACCGCGTTTTAAATATATATTTTGCGTTCGTCCAGCTTCTTAAATAAAATAGTTTATTTAAAGTAGCACCAAGTAATACTGTTGGGGCGCCCCTTAAGCATAAATTATATTGTTTTCCCAACCACGTATTCAATTTATAAAAATAAACAATGCCCAACTGAATAATATGAATATAACAACCCTCAATAATAAATCAAATTGCTTCTAAACCGAGTAAAACTAAATATTTTACCGAGTTAAGCATACTTAATAAAACAAAACATCATTTGTACCGCGTTTTAAATATATATTTTGCGTTCGTCCAGCTTCTTAAATAAAATAGTTTATTTAAAGTAGCACCAAGTAATACTGTTGGGGCGCCCCTTAAGCATAAATTATATTGTTTTCCCAACCACGTATTCAATTTATAAAAATAAACAATGCCCAACTGAATAATATGAATATAACAACCCTCAATAATAAATCAAATTGCTTCTAAACCGAGTAAAACTAAATATTTTACCGAGTTAAGCATACTTAATAAAACAAAACATCATTTGTACCGCGTTTTAAATATATATTTTGCGTTCGTCCAGCTTCTTAAATAAAATAGTTTATTTAAAGTAGCACCAAGTAATACTGTTGGGGCGCCCCTTAAGCATAAATTATATTGTTTTCCCAACCACGTATTCAATTTATAAAAATAAACAATGCCCAATTGAATAATATGAATATAACAACCCTCAATAATAAATCAAATTGCTTCTAAACAGAGTAAAACTAAATATTTTACCGAGTTAAGCATACTTAATAAAACAAAACATCATTTGTACCGCGTTTTAAATATATATTTTCCGTTCGTCCAGATTCTTAAATAAAATAGTTTATTTAAAGTAGCACCAAGTAATACTGTTGGGGCGCCCCTTAAGCATAAATTATATTGTTTTCCCAACCACGTATTCAATTTATAAAAATATACAATGCCCAACTGAATAATATGAATATAACAACCCTCAATAATAAATCAAATTGCTTCTAAACCGAGTAAAACTAAATATTTTACCGAGTTAAGCATACTTAATAAAACAAAACATCATTTGTACCGCGTTTTAAATATATATTTTGCGTTCGTCCAGCTTCTTAAATAAAATAGTTTATTTAAAGTAGCACCAAGTAATACTGTTGGGGCGCCCCTTAAGCATAAATTATATTGTTTTCCCAACCACGTATTCAATTTATAAAAATAAACAATGCCCAACTGAATAATATGAATATAACAACCCTCAATAATAAATCAAATTGCTTCTAAACAGAGTAAAACTAAATATTTTACCGAGTTAAGCATACTTAATAAAACAAAACATCATTTGTACCGCGTTTTAAATATATATTTTGCGTTCGTCCAGCTTCTTAAATAAAATAGTTTATTTAAAGTAGCACCAAGTAATACTGTTGGGGCGCCCCTTAAGCATAAATTATATTGTTTTCCCAACCACGTATTCAATTTATAAAAATAAACAATGCCCAACTGAATAATATGAATATAACAACCCTCAATAATAAATCAAATTGCTTCTAAACCGAGTAAAACTAAATATTTTACCGAGTTAAGCATACTTAATAAAACAAAACATCATTTGTACCGCGTTTTAAATATATATTTTGCGTTCGTCCAGATTCTTAAATAAAATAGTTTATTTAAAGTAGCACCAAGTAATACTGTTGGGGCGCCCCTTAAGCATAAATTATATTGTTTTCCCAACCACGTATTCAATTTATAAAAATAAACAATGCCCAATTTAATAATATGAATATAACAACCCTCAATAATAAATCAAATTGCTTCTAAACAGAGTAAAACTAATTATTTTACCGAGTTAAGCATACTTAATAAAACAAAACATCATTTGTACCGCGTTTTAAATATATATTTTGCGTTCGTCCAGATTCTTAAATAAAATAGTTTATTTAAAGTAGCACCAAGTAATACTGTTGGGGCGCCCCTTAAGCATAAATTATATTGTTTTCCCAACCACGTATTCAATTTATAAAAATATACAATGCCCAACTGAATAATATGAATATAACAACCCTCAATAATAAATCAAATTGCTTCTAAACCGAGTAAAACTAAATATTTTACCGAGTTAAGCATACTTAATAAAACAAAACATCATTTGTACCGCGTTTTAAATATATATTTTGCGTTCGTCCAGCTTCTTAAATAAAATAGTTTATTTAAAGTAGCACCAAGTAATACTGTTGGGGCGCCCCTTAAGCATAAATTATATTGTTTTCCCAACCACGTATTCAATTTATAAAAATAAACAATGCCCAACTGAATAATATGAATATAACAACCCTCAATAATAAATCAAATTGCTTCTAAACAGAGTAAAACTAAATATTTTACCGAGTTAAGCATACTTAATAAAACAAAACATCATTTGTACCGCGTTTTAAATATATATTTTGCGTTCGTCCAGATTCTTAAATAAAATAGTTTATTTAAAGTAGCACCAAGTAATACTGTTGGGGCGCCCCTTAAGCATAAATTATATTGTTTTCCCAACCACGTATTCAATTTATAAAAATATACAATGCCCAACTGAATAATATGAATATAACAACCCTCAATAATAAATCAAATTGCTTCTAAACCGAGTAAAACTAAATATTTTACCGAGTTAAGCATACTTAATAAAACAAAACATCATTTGTACCGCGTTTTAAATATATATTTTGCGTTCGTCCAGCTTCTTAAATAAAATAGTTTATTTAAAGTAGCACCAAGTAATACTGTTGGGGCGCCCCTTAAGCATAAATTATATTGTTTTCCCAACCACGTATTCAATTTATAAAAATAAACAATGCCCAACTGAATAATATGAATATAACAACCCTCAATAATAAATCAAATTGCTTCTAAACCGAGTAAAACTAAATATTTTACCGAGTTAAGCATACTTAATAAAACAAAACATCATTTGTACCGCGTTTTAAATATATATTTTGCGTTCGTCCAGCTTCTTAAATAAAATAGTTTATTTAAAGTAGCACCAAGTAATACTGTTGGGGCGCCCCTTAAGCATAAATTATATTGTTTTCCCAACCACGTATTCAATTTATAAAAATAAACAATGCCCAACTGAATAATATGAATATAACAACCCTCAATAATAAATCAAATTGCTTCTAAACCGAGTAAAACTAAATATTTTACCGAGTTAAGCATACTTAATAAAACAAAACATCATTTGTACCGCGTTTTAAATATATATTTTGCGTTCGTCCAGCTTCTTAAATAAAATAGTTTATTTAAAGTAGCACCAAGTAATACTGTTGGGGCGCCCCTTAAACATAAATTATATTGTTTTCCCAACCACGTATTCAATTTATAAAAATAAACAATGCCCAACTGAATAATATGAATATAACAACCCTCAATAATAAATCAAATTGCTTCTAAACCGAGTAAAACTAAATATTTTACCGAGTTAAGCATACTTAATAAAACAAAACATCATTTGTACCGCGTTTTAAATATATATTTTGCGTTCGTCCAGCTTCTTAAATAAAATAGTTTATTTAAAGTAGCACCAAGTAATACTGTTGGGGCGCCCCTTAAGCATAAATTATATTGTTTTCCCAACCACGTATTCAATTTATAAAAATAAACAATGCCCAACTGAATAATATGAATATAACAACCCTCAATAATAAATCAAATTGCTTCTAAACCGAGTAAAACTAAATATTTTACCGAGTTAAGCATACTTAATAAAACAAAACATCATTTGTACCGCGTTTTAAATATATATTTTGCGTTCGTCCAGCTTCTTAAATAAAATAGTTTATTTAAAGTAGCACCAAGTAATACTGTTGGGGCGCCCCTTAAGCATAAATTATATTGTTTTCCCAACCACGTATTCAATTTATAAAAATAAACAATGCCCCATTTAATAATATGAATATAACAACCCTCAATAATAAATCAAATTGCTTCTAAACAGAGTAAAACTAATTATTTTACCGAGTTAAGCATACTTAATAAAACAAAACATCATTTGTACCGCGTTTTAAATATATATTTTCCGTTCGTCCAGATTCTTAAATAAAATAGTTTATTTAAAGTAGCACCAAGTAATACTGTTGGGGCGCCCCTTAAGCATAAATTATATTGTTTTCCCAACCACGTATTCAATTTATAAAAATATACAATGCCCAACTGAATAATATGAATATAACAACCCTCAATAATAAATCAAATTGCTTCTAAACCGAGTAAAACTAAATATTTTACCGAGTTAAGCATACTTAATAAAACAAAACATCATTTGTACCGCGTTTTAAATATATATTTTGCGTTCGTCCAGCTTCTTAAATAAAATAGTTTATTTAAAGTAGCACCAAGTAATACTGTTGGGGCGCCCCTTAAGCATAAATTATATTGTTTTCCCAACCACGTATTCAATTTATAAAAATAAACAATGCCCAACTGAATAATATGAATATAACAACCCTCAATAATAAATCAAATTGCTTCTAAACCGAGTAAAACTAAATATTTTACCGAGTTAAGCATACTTAATAAAACAAAACATCATTTGTACCGCGTTTTAAATATATATTTTGCGTTCGTCCAGCTTCTTAAATAAAATAGTTTATTTAAAGTAGCACCAAGTAATACTGTTGGGGCGCCCCTTAAGCATAAATTATATTGTTTTCCCAACCACGTATTCAATTTATAAAAATAAACAATGCCCAACTGAATAATATGAATATAACAACCCTCAATAATAAATCAAATTGCTTCTAAACCGAGTAAAACTAAATATTTTACCGAGTTAAGCATACTTAATAAAACAAAACATCATTTGTACCGCGTTTTAAATATATATTTTGCGTTCGTCCAGCTTCTTAAATAAAATAGTTTATTTAAAGTAGCACCAAGTAATACTGTTGGGGCGCCCCTTAAGCATAAATTATATTGTTTTCCCAACCACGTATTCAATTTATAAAAATATACAATGCCCAACTGAATAATATGAATATAACAACCCTCAATAATAAATCAAATTGCTTCTAAACCGAGTAAAACTAAATATTTTACCGAGTTAAGCATACTTAATAAAACAAAACATCATTTGTACCGCGTTTTAAATATATATTTTGCGTTCGTCCAGCTTCTTAAATAAAATAGTTTATTTAAAGTAGCACCAAGTAATACTGTTGGGGCGCCCCTTAAGCATAAATTATATTGTTTTCCCAACCACGTATTCAATTTATAAAAATAAACAATGCCCAACTGAATAATATGAATATAACAACCCTCAATAATAAATCAAATTGCTTCTAAACCGAGTAAAACTAAATATTTTACCGAGTTAAGCATACTTAATAAAACAAAACATCATTTGTACCGCGTTTTAAATATATATTTTGCGTTCGTCCAGCTTCTTAAATAAAATAGTTTATTTAAAGTAGCACCAAGTAATACTGTTGGGGCGCCCCTTAAGCATAAATTATATTGTTTTCCCAACCACGTATTCAATTTATAAAAATAAACAATGCCCAACTGAATAATATGAATATAACAACCCTCAATAATAAATCAAATTGCTTCTAAACCGAGTAAAACTAAATATTTTACCGAGTTAAGCATACTTAATAAAACAAAACATCATTTGTACCGCGTTTTAAATATATATTTTGCGTTCGTCCAGCTTCTTAAATAAAATAGTTTATTTAAAGTAGCACCAAGTAATACTGTTGGGGCGCCCCTTAAACATAAATTATATTGTTTTCCCAACCACGTATTCAATTTATAAAAATAAACAATGCCCAACTGAATAATATGAATATAACAACCCTCAATAATAAATCAAATTGCTTCTAAACCGAGTAAAACTAAATATTTTACCGAGTTAAGCATACTTAATAAAACAAAACATCATTTGTACCGCGTTTTAAATATATATTTTGCGTTCGTCCAGCTTCTTAAATAAAATAGTTTATTTAAAGTAGCACCAAGTAATACTGTTGGGGCGCCCCTTAAGCATAAATTATATTGTTTTCCCAACCACGTATTCAATTTATAAAAATAAACAATGCCCAACTGAATAATATGAATATAACAACCCTCAATAATAAATCAAATTGCTTCTAAACCGAGTAAAACTAAATATTTTACCGAGTTAAGCATACTTAATAAAACAAAACATCATTTGTACCGCGTTTTAAATATATATTTTGCGTTCGTCCAGCTTCTTAAATAAAATAGTTTATTTAAAGTAGCACCAAGTAATACTGTTGGGGCGCCCCTTAAACAGAAATTATATTGTTTTCCCAACCACGTATTCAATTTATAAAAATAAACAATGCCCAATTTAATAATATGAATATAACAACCCTCAATAATAAATCAAATTGCTTCTAAACAGAGTAAAACTAAATATTTTACCGAGTTAAGCATACTTAATAAAACAAAACATCATTTGTACCGCGTTTTAAATATATATTTTGCGTTCGTCCAGCTTCTTAAATAAAATAGTTTATTTAAAGTAGCACCAAGTAATACTGTTGGGGCGCCCCTTAAGCATAAATTATATTGTTTTCCCAACCACGTATTCAATTTATAAAAATATACAATGCCCAACTGAATAATATGAATATAACAACCCTCAATAATAAATCAAATTGCTTCTAAACCGAGTAAAACTAAATATTTTACCGAGTTAAGCATACTTAATAAAACAAAACATCATTTGTACCGCGTTTTAAATATATATTTTGCGTTCGTCCAGCTTCTTAAATAAAATAGTTTATTTAAAGTAGCACCAAGTAATACTGTTGGGGCGCCCCTTAAGCATAAATTATATTGTTTTCCCAACCACGTATTCAATTTATAAAAATAAACAATGCCCAACTGAATAATATGAATATAACAACCCTCAATAATAAATCAAATTGCTTCTAAACAGAGTAAAACTAAATATTTTACCGAGTTAAGCATACTTAATAAAACAAAACATCATTTGTACCGCGTTTTAAATATATATTTTCCGTTCGTCCAGATTCTTAAATAAAATAGTTTATTTAAAGTAGCACCAAGTAATACTGTTGGGGCGCCCCTTAAGCATAAATTATATTGTTTTCCCAACCACGTATTCAATTTATAAAAATATACAATGCCCAACTGAATAATATGAATATAACAACCCTCAATAATAAATCAAATTGCTTCTAAACCGAGTAAAACTAAATATTTTACCGAGTTAAGCATACTTAATAAAACAAAACATCATTTGTACCGCGTTTTAAATATATATTTTGCGTTCGTCCAGCTTCTTAAATAAAATAGTTTATTTAAAGTAGCACCAAGTAATACTGTTGGGGCGCCCCTTAAGCATAAATTATATTGTTTTCCCAACCACGTATTCAATTTATAAAAATAAACAATGCCCAACTGAATAATATGAATATAACAACCCTCAATAATAAATCAAATTGCTTCTAAACCGAGTAAAACTAAATATTTTACCGAGTTAAGCATACTTAATAAAACAAAACATCATTTGTACCGCGTTTTAAATATATATTTTGCGTTCGTCCAGCTTCTTAAATAAAATAGTTTATTTAAAGTAGCACCAAGTAATACTGTTGGGGCGCCCCTTAAGCATAAATTATATTGTTTTCCCAACCACGTATTCAATTTATAAAAATAAACAATGCCCAACTGAATAATATGAATATAACAACCCTCAATAATAAATCAAATTGCTTCTAAACCGAGTAAAACTAAATATTTTACCGAGTTAAGCATACTTAATAAAACAAAACATCATTTGTACCGCGTTTTAAATATATATTTTGCGTTCGTCCAGCTTCTTAAATAAAATAGTTTATTTAAAGTAGCACCAAGTAATACTGTTGGGGCGCCCCTTAAGCATAAATTATATTGTTTTCCCAACCACGTATTCAATTTATAAAAATAAACAATGCCCAACTGAATAATATGAATATAACAACCCTCAATAATAAATCAAATTGCTTCTAAACAGAGTAAAACTAAATATTTTACCGAGTTAAGCATACTTAATAAAACAAAACATCATTTGTACCGCGTTTTAAATATATATTTTGCGTTCGTCCAGATTCTTAAATAAAATAGTTTATTTAAAGTAGCACCAAGTAATACTGTTGGGGCGCCCCTTAAGCATAAATTATATTGTTTTCCCAACCACGTATTCAATTTATAAAAATATACAATGCCCAACTGAATAATATGAATATAACAACCCTCAATAATAAATCAAATTGCTTCTAAACCGAGTAAAACTAAATATTTTACCGAGTTAAGCATACTTAATAAAACAAAACATCATTTGTACCGCGTTTTAAATATATATTTTGCGTTCGTCCAGCTTCTTAAATAAAATAGTTTATTTAAAGTAGCACCAAGTAATACTGTTGGGGCGCCCCTTAAGCATAAATTATATTGTTTTCCCAACCACGTATTCAATTTATAAAAATAAACAATGCCCAACTGAATAATATGAATATAACAACCCTCAATAATAAATCAAATTGCTTCTAAACCGAGTAAAACTAAATATTTTACCGAGTTAAGCATACTTAATAAAACAAAACATCATTTGTACCGCGTTTTAAATATATATTTTGCGTTCGTCCAGCTTCTTAAATAAAATAGTTTATTTAAAGTAGCACCAAGTAATACTGTTGGGGCGCCCCTTAAGCATAAATTATATTGTTTTCCCAACCACGTATTCAATTTATAAAAATAAACAATGCCCAACTGAATAATATGAATATAACAACCCTCAATAATAAATCAAATTGCTTCTAAACCGAGTAAAACTAAATATTTTACCGAGTTAAGCATACTTAATAAAACAAAACATCATTTGTACCGCGTTTTAAATATATATTTTGCGTTCGTCCAGCTTCTTAAATAAAATAGTTTATTTAAAGTAGCACCAAGTAATACTGTTGGGGCGCCCCTTAAGCATAAATTATATTGTTTTCCCAACCACGTATTCAATTTATAAAAATAAACAATGCCCAACTGAATAATATGAATATAACAACCCTCAATAATAAATCAAATTGCTTCTAAACCGAGTAAAACTAAATATTTTACCGAGTTAAGCATACTTAATAAAACAAAACATCATTTGTACCGCGTTTTAAATATATATTTTGCGTTCGTCCAGCTTCTTAAATAAAATAGTTTATTTAAAGTAGCACCAAGTAATACTGTTGGGGCGCCCCTTAAGCATAAATTATATTGTTTTCCCAACCACGTATTCAATTTATAAAAATAAACAATGCCCAACTGAATAATATGAATATAACAACCCTCAATAATAAATCAAATTGCTTCTAAACCGAGTAAAACTAAATATTTTACCGAGTTAAGCATACTTAATAAAACAAAACATCATTTGTACCGCGTTTTAAATATATATTTTGCGTTCGTCCAGCTTCTTAAATAAAATAGTTTATTTAAAGTAGCACCAAGTAATACTGTTGGGGCGCCCCTTAAACATAAATTATATTGTTTTCCCAACCACGTATTCAATTTATAAAAATAAACAATGCCCAATTGAATAATATGAATATAACAACCCTCAATAATAAATCAAATTGCTTCTAAACAGAGTAAAACTAAATATTTTACCGAGTTAAGCATACTTAATAAAACAAAACATCATTTGTACCGCGTTTTAAATATATATTTTCCGTTCGTCCAGCTTCTTAAATAAAATAGTTTATTTAAAGTAGCACCAAGTAATACTGTTGGGGCGCCCCTTAAGCATAAATTATATTGTTTTCCCAACCACGTATTCAATTTATAAAAATATACAATGCCCAACTGAATAATATGAATATAACAACCCTCAATAATAAATCAAATTGCTTCTAAACCGAGTAAAACTAAATATTTTACCGAGTTAAGCATACTTAATAAAACAAAACATCATTTGTACCGCGTTTTAAATATATATTTTGCGTTCGTCCAGCTTCTTAAATAAAATAGTTTATTTAAAGTAGCACCAAGTAATACTGTTGGGGCGCCCCTTAAGCATAAATTATATTGTTTTCCCAACCACGTATTCAATTTATAAAAATAAACAATGCCCAACTGAATAATATGAATATAACAACCCTCAATAATAAATCAAATTGCTTCTAAACAGAGTAAAACTAAATATTTTACCGAGTTAAGCATACTTAATAAAACAAAACATCATTTGTACCGCGTTTTAAATATATATTTTGCGTTCGTCCAGCTTCTTAAATAAAATAGTTTATTTAAAGTAGCACCAAGTAATACTGTTGGGGCGCCCCTTAAGCATAAATTATATTGTTTTCCCAACCACGTATTCAATTTATAAAAATATACAATGCCCAACTGAATAATATGAATATAACAACCCTCAATAATAAATCAAATTGCTTCTAAACCGAGTAAAACTAAATATTTTACCGAGTTAAGCATACTTAATAAAACAAAACATCATTTGTACCGCGTTTTAAATATATATTTTGCGTTCGTCCAGCTTCTTAAATAAAATAGTTTATTTAAAGTAGCACCAAGTAATACTGTTGGGGCGCCCCTTAAGCATAAATTATATTGTTTTCCCAACCACGTATTCAATTTATAAAAATAAACAATGCCCAACTGAATAATATGAATATAACAACCCTCAATAATAAATCAAATTGCTTCTAAACCGAGTAAAACTAAATATTTTACCGAGTTAAGCATACTTAATAAAACAAAACATCATTTGTACCGCGTTTTAAATATATATTTTGCGTTCGTCCAGCTTCTTAAATAAAATAGTTTATTTAAAGTAGCACCAAGTAATACTGTTGGGGCGCCCCTTAAGCATAAATTATATTGTTTTCCCAACCACGTATTCAATTTATAAAAATAAACAATGCCCAACTGAATAATATGAATATAACAACCCTCAATAATAAATCAAATTGCTTCTAAACCGAGTAAAACTAAATATTTTACCGAGTTAAGCATACTTAATAAAACAAAACATCATTTGTACCGCGTTTTAAATATATATTTTGCGTTCGTCCAGCTTCTTAAATAAAATAGTTTATTTAAAGTAGCACCAAGTAATACTGTTGGGGCGCCCCTTAAACATAAATTATATTGTTTTCCCAACCACGTATTCAATTTATAAAAATAAACAATGCCCAACTGAATAATATGAATATAACAACCCTCAATAATAAATCAAATTGCTTCTAAACCGAGTAAAACTAAATATTTTACCGAGTTAAGCATACTTAATAAAACAAAACATCATTTGTACCGCGTTTTAAATATATATTTTGCGTTCGTCCAGCTTCTTAAATAAAATATTTTTTTCCCAACCACGTATTCAATTTATAAAAATAAACAATGCCCAATTTAATAATATGAATATAACAACCCTCAATAATAAATCAAATTGCTTCTAAACAGAGTAAAACTAAATATTTTACCGAGTTAAGCATACTTAATAAAACAAAACATCATTTGTACCGCGTTTTAAATATATATTTTCCGTTCGTCCAGCTTCTTAAATAAAATAGTTTATTTAAAGTAGCACCAAGTAATACTGTTGGGGCGCCCCTTAAGCATAAATTATATTGTTTTCCCAACCACGTATTCAATTTATAAAAATAAACAATGCCCAACTGAATAATATGAATATAACAACCCTCAATAATAAATCAAATTGCTTCTAAACCGAGTAAAACTAAATATTTTACCGAGTTAAGCATACTTAATAAAACAAAACATCATTTGTACCGCGTTTTAAATATATATTTTGCGTTCGTCCAGCTTCTTAAATAAAATAGTTTATTTAAAGTAGCACCAAGTAATACTGTTGGGGCGCCCCTTAAGCATAAATTATATTGTTTTCCCAACCACGTATTCAATTTATAAAAATAAACAATGCCCAACTGAATAATATGAATATAACAACCCTCAATAATAAATCAAATTGCTTCTAAACCGAGTAAAACTAAATATTTTACCGAGTTAAGCATACTTAATAAAACAAAACATCATTTGTACCGCGTTTTAAATATATATTTTGCGTTCGTCCAGCTTCTTAAATAAAATAGTTTATTTAAAGTAGCACCAAGTAATACTGTTGGGGCGCCCCTTAAGCATAAATTATATTGTTTTCCCAACCACGTATTCAATTTATAAAAATAAACAATGCCCAACTGAATAATATGAATATAACAACCCTCAATAATAAATCAAATTGCTTCTAAACCGAGTAAAACTAAATATTTTACCGAGTTAAGCATACTTAATAAAACAAAACATCATTTGTACCGCGTTTTAAATATATATTTTGCGTTCGTCCAGCTTCTTAAATAAAATAGTTTATTTAAAGTAGCACCAAGTAATACTGTTGGGGCGCCCCTTAAACATAAATTATATTGTTTTCCCAACCACGTATTCAATTTATAAAAATAAACAATGCCCAACTGAATAATATGAATATAACAACCCTCAATAATAAATCAAATTGCTTCTAAACCGAGTAAAACTAAATATTTTACCGAGTTAAGCATACTTAATAAAACAAAACATCATTTGTACCGCGTTTTAAATATATATTTTGCGTTCGTCCAGCTTCTTAAATAAAATAGTTTATTTAAAGTAGCACCAAGTAATACTGTTGGGGCGCCCCTTAAGCATAAATTATATTGTTTTCCCAACCACGTATTCAATTTATAAAAATAAACAATGCCCAACTGAATAATATGAATATAACAACCCTCAATAATAAATCAAATTGCTTCTAAACCGAGTAAAACTAAATATTTTACCGAGTTAAGCATACTTAATAAAACAAAACATCATTTGTACCGCGTTTTAAATATATATTTTGCGTTCGTCCAGCTTCTTAAATAAAATAGTTTATTTAAAGTAGCACCAAGTAATACTGTTGGGGCGCCCCTTAAGCATAAATTATATTGTTTTCCCAACCACGTATTCAATTTATAAAAATAAACAATGCCCAACTGAATAATATGAATATAACAACCCTCAATAATAAATCAAATTGCTTCTAAACCGAGTAAAACTAAATATTTTACCGAGTTAAGCATACTTAATAAAACAAAACATCATTTGTACCGCGTTTTAAATATATATTTTGCGTTCGTCCAGCTTCTTAAATAAAATAGTTTATTTAAAGTAGCACCAAGTAATACTGTTGGGGCGCCCCTTAAACATAAATTATATTGTTTTCCCAACCACGTATTCAATTTATAAAAATAAACAATGCCCAACTGAATAATATGAATATAACAACCCTCAATAATAAATCAAATTGCTTCTAAACCGAGTAAAACTAAATATTTTACCGAGTTAAGCATACTTAATAAAACAAAACATCATTTGTACCGCGTTTTAAATATATATTTTGCGTTCGTCCAGCTTCTTAAATAAAATAGTTTATTTAAAGTAGCACCAAGTAATACTGTTGGGGCGCCCCTTAAACATAAATTATATTGTTTTCCCAACCACGTATTCAATTTATAAAAATAAACAATGCCCAACTGAATAATATGAATATAACAACCCTCAATAATAAATCAAATTGCTTCTAAACAGAGTAAAACTAAATATTTTACCGAGTTAAGCATACTTAATAAAACAAAACATCATTTGTACCGCGTTTTAAATATATATTTTGCGTTCGTCCAGCTTCTTAAATAAAATAGTTTATTTAAAGTAGCACCAAGTAATACTGTTGGGGCGCCCCTTAAACATAAATTATATTGTTTTCCCAACCACGTATTCAATTTATAAAAATAAACAATGCCCAACTGAATAATATGAATATAACAACCCTCAATAATAAATCAAATTGCTTCTAAACCGAGTAAAACTAAATATTTTACCGAGTTAAGCATACTTAATAAAACAAAACATCATTTGTACCGCGTTTTAAATATATATTTTGCGTTCGTCCAGCTTCTTAAATAAAATAGTTTATTTAAAGTAGCACCAAGTAATACTGTTGGGGCGCCCCTTAAACATAAATTATATTGTTTTCCCAACCACGTATTCAATTTATAAAAATAAACAATGCCCAACTGAATAATATGAATATAACAACCCTCAATAATAAATCAAATTGCTTCTAAACCGAGTAAAACTAAATATTTTACCGAGTTAAGCATACTTAATAAAACAAAACATCATTTGTACCGCGTTTTAAATATATATTTTGCGTTCGTCCAGCTTCTTAAATAAAATAGTTTATTTAAAGTAGCACCAAGTAATACTGTTGGGGCGCCCCTTAAGCATAAATTATATTGTTTTCCCAACCACGTATTCAATTTATAAAAATAAACAATGCCCAACTGAATAATATGAATATAACAACCCTCAATAATAAATCAAATTGCTTCTAAACCGAGTAAAACTAAATATTTTACCGAGTTAAGCATACTTAATAAAACAAAACATCATTTGTACCGCGTTTTAAATATATATTTTGCGTTCGTCCAGCTTCTTAAATAAAATAGTTTATTTAAAGTAGCACCAAGTAATACTGTTGGGGCGCCCCTTAAGCATAAATTATATTGTTTTCCCAACCACGTATTCAATTTATAAAAATAAACAATGCCCAACTGAATAATATGAATATAAAAACAAAACTAAATATTTTACCGAGTTAAGCATACTTAATAAAACAAAACATCATTTGTACCGCGTTTTAAATATATATTTTGCGTTCGTCCAGCTTCTTAAATAAAATATTTTGTTTTCCCAACCACGTATTCAATTTATAAAAATAAACAATGCCCAACTGAATAATATGAATATAACAACCCTCAATAATAAATCAAATTGCTTCTAAACCGAGTAAAACTAAATATTTTACCGAGTTAAGCATACTTAATAAAACAAAACATCATTTGTACCGCGTTTTAAATATATATTTTGCGTTCGTCCAGCTTCTTAAATAAAATAGTTTATTTAAAGTAGCACCAAGTAATACTGTTGGGGCGCCCCTTAAACATAAATTATATTGTTTTCCCAACCACGTATTCAATTTATAAAAATAAACAATGCCCAACTGAATAATATGAATATAACAACCCTCAATAATAAATCAAATTGCTTCTAAACCGAGTAAAACTAAATATTTTACCGAGTTAAGCATACTTAATAAAACAAAACATCATTTGTACCGCGTTTTAAATATATATTTTGCGTTCGTCCAGCTTCTTAAATAAAATAGTTTATTTAAAGTAGCACCAAGTAATACTGTTGGGGCGCCCCTTAAGCATAAATTATATTGTTTTCCCAACCACGTATTCAATTTATAAAAATAAACAATGCCCAACTGAATAATATGAATATAACAACCCTCAATAATAAATCAAATTGCTTCTAAACCGAGTAAAACTAAATATTTTACCGAGTTAAGCATACTTAATAAAACAAAACATCATTTGTACCGCGTTTTAAATATATATTTTGCGTTCGTCCAGCTTCTTAAATAAAATAGTTTATTTAAAGTAGCACCAAGTAATACTGTTGGGGCGCCCCTTAAGCATAAATTATATTGTTTTCCCAACCACGTATTCAATTTATAAAAATAAACAATGCCCAACTGAATAATATGAATATAACAACCCTCAATAATAAATCAAATTGCTTCTAAACCGAGTAAAACTAAATATTTTACCGAGTTAAGCATACTTAATAAAACAAAACATCATTTGTACCGCGTTTTAAATATATATTTTGCGTTCGTCCAGCTTCTTAAATAAAATAGTTTATTTAAAGTAGCACCAAGTAATACTGTTGGGGCGCCCCTTAAACATAAATTATATTGTTTTCCCAACCACGTATTCAATTTATAAAAATAAACAATGCCCAACTGAATAATATGAATATAACAACCCTCAATAATAAATCAAATTGCTTCTAAACCGAGTAAAACTAAATATTTTACCGAGTTAAGCATACTTAATAAAACAAAACATCATTTGTACCGCGTTTTAAATATATATTTTGCGTTCGTCCAGCTTCTTAAATAAAATAGTTTATTTAAAGTAGCACCAAGTAATACTGTTGGGGCGCCCCTTAAGCATAAATTATATTGTTTTCCCAACCACGTATTCAATTTATAAAAATAAACAATGCCCAACTGAATAATATGAATATAACAACCCTCAATAATAAATCAAATTGCTTCTAAACCGAGTAAAACTAAATATTTTACCGAGTTAAGCATACTTAATAAAACAAAACATCATTTGTACCGCGTTTTAAATATATATTTTGCGTTCGTCCAGCTTCTTAAATAAAATAGTTTATTTAAAGTAGCACCAAGTAATACTGTTGGGGCGCCCCTTAAGCATAAATTATATTGTTTTCCCAACCACGTATTCAATTTATAAAAATAAACAATGCCCAACTGAATAATATGAATATAACAACCCTCAATAATAAATCAAATTGCTTCTAAACCGAGTAAAACTAAATATTTTACCGAGTTAAGCATACTTAATAAAACAAAACATCATTTGTACCGCGTTTTAAATATATATTTTGCGTTCGTCCAGCTTCTTAAATAAAATAGTTTATTTAAAGTAGCACCAAGTAATACTGTTGGGGCGCCCCTTAAACATAAATTATATTGTTTTCCCAACCACGTATTCAATTTATAAAAATAAACAATGCCCAACTGAATAATATGAATATAACAACCCTCAATAATAAATCAAATTGCTTCTAAACCGAGTAAAACTAAATATTTTACCGAGTTAAGCATACTTAATAAAACAAAACATCATTTGTACCGCGTTTTAAATATATATTTTGCGTTCGTCCAGCTTCTTAAATAAAATAGTTTATTTAAAGTAGCACCAAGTAATACTGTTGGGGCGCCCCTTAAACATAAATTATATTGTTTTCCCAACCACGTATTCAATTTATAAAAATAAACAATGCCCAACTGAATAATATGAATATAACAACCCTCAATAATAAATCAAATTGCTTCTAAACCGAGTAAAACTAAATATTTTACCGAGTTAAGCATACTTAATAAAACAAAACATCATTTGTACCGCGTTTTAAATATATATTTTGCGTTCGTCCAGCTTCTTAAATAAAATAGTTTATTTAAAGTAGCACCAAGTAATACTGTTGGGGCGCCCCTTAAGCATAAATTATATTGTTTTCCCAACCACGTATTCAATTTATAAAAATAAACAATGCCCAACTGAATAATATGAATATAACAACCCTCAATAATAAATCAAATTGCTTCTAAACCGAGTAAAACTAAATATTTTACCGAGTTAAGCATACTTAATAAAACAAAACATCATTTGTACCGCGTTTTAAATATATATTTTGCGTTCGTCCAGCTTCTTAAATAAAATAGTTTATTTAAAGTAGCACCAAGTAATACTGTTGGGGCGCCCCTTAAGCATAAATTATATTGTTTTCCCAACCACGTATTCAATTTATAAAAATAAACAATGCCCAATTTAATAATATGAATATAACAACCCTCAATAATAAATCAAATTGCTTCTAAACAGAGTAAAACTAAATATTTTACCGAGTTAAGCATACTTAATAAAACAAAACATCATTTGTACCGCGTTTTAAATATATATTTTGCGTTCGTCCAGCTTCTTAAATAAAATAGTTTATTTAAAGTAGCACCAAGTAATACTGTTGGGGCGCCCCTTAAGCATAAATTATATTGTTTTCCCAACCACGTATTCAATTTATAAAAATAAACAATGCCCAACTGAATAATATGAATATAACAACCCTCAATAATAAATCAAATTGCTTCTAAACCGAGTAAAACTAAATATTTTACCGAGTTAAGCATACTTAATAAAACAAAACATCATTTGTACCGCGTTTTAAATATATATTTTGCGTTCGTCCAGCTTCTTAAATAAAATAGTTTATTTAAAGTAGCACCAAGTAATACTGTTGGGGCGCCCCTTAAGCATAAATTATATTGTTTTCCCAACCACGTATTCAATTTATAAAAATAAACAATGCCCAACTGAATAATATGAATATAACAACCCTCAATAATAAATCAAATTGCTTCTAAACCGAGTAAAACTAAATATTTTACCGAGTTAAGCATACTTAATAAAACAAAACATCATTTGTACCGCGTTTTAAATATATATTTTGCGTTCGTCCAGCTTCTTAAATAAAATAGTTTATTTAAAGTAGCACCAAGTAATACTGTTGGGGCGCCCCTTAAGCATAAATTATATTGTTTTCCCAACCACGTATTCAATTTATAAAAATAAACAATGCCCAACTGAATAATATGAATATAACAACCCTCAATAATAAATCAAATTGCTTCTAAACCGAGTAAAACTAAATATTTTACCGAGTTAAGCATACTTAATAAAACAAAACATCATTTGTACCGCGTTTTAAATATATATTTTGCGTTCGTCCAGCTTCTTAAATAAAATAGTTTATTTAAAGTAGCACCAAGTAATACTGTTGGGGCGCCCCTTAAGCATAAATTATATTGTTTTCCCAACCACGTATTCAATTTATAAAAATAAACAATGCCCAACTGAATAATATGAATATAACAACCCTCAATAATAAATCAAATTGCTTCTAAACCGAGTAAAACTAAATATTTTACCGAGTTAAGCATACTTAATAAAACAAAACATCATTTGTACCGCGTTTTAAATATATATTTTGCGTTCGTCCAGCTTCTTAAATAAAATAGTTTATTTAAAGTAGCACCAAGTAATACTGTTGGGGCGCCCCTTAAGCATAAATTATATTGTTTTCCCAACCACGTATTCAATTTATAAAAATAAACAATGCCCAACTGAATAATATGAATATAACAACCCTCAATAATAAATCAAATTGCTTCTAAACCGAGTAAAACTAAATATTTTACCGAGTTAAGCATACTTAATAAAACAAAACATCATTTGTACCGCGTTTTAAATATATATTTTGCGTTCGTCCAGCTTCTTAAATAAAATAGTTTATTTAAAGTAGCACCAAGTAATACTGTTGGGGCGCCCCTTAAACATAAATTATATTGTTTTCCCAACCACGTATTCAATTTATAAAAATAAACAATGCCCAACTGAATAATATGAATATAACAACCCTCAATAATAAATCAAATTGCTTCTAAACAGAGTAAAACTAAATATTTTACCGAGTTAAGCATACTTAATAAAACAAAACATCATTTGTACCGCGTTTTAAATATATATTTTGCGTTCGTCCAGCTTCTTAAATAAAATAGTTTATTTAAAGTAGCACCAAGTAATACTGTTGGGGCGCCCCTTAAGCATAAATTATATTGTTTTCCCAACCACGTATTCAATTTATAAAAATAAACAATGCCCAACTGAATAATATGAATATAACAACCCTCAATAATAAATCAAATTGCTTCTAAACCGAGTAAAACTAAATATTTTACCGAGTTAAGCATACTTAATAAAACAAAACATCATTTGTACCGCGTTTTAAATATATATTTTGCGTTCGTCCAGCTTCTTAAATAAAATAGTTTATTTAAAGTAGCACCAAGTAATACTGTTGGGGCGCCCCTTAAGCATAAATTATATTGTTTTCCCAACCACGTATTCAATTTATAAAAATAAACAATGCCCAACTGAATAATATGAATATAACAACCCTCAATAATAAATCAAATTGCTTCTAAACCGAGTAAAACTAAATATTTTACCGAGTTAAGCATACTTAATAAAACAAAACATCATTTGTACCGCGTTTTAAATATATATTTTGCGTTCGTCCAGCTTCTTAAATAAAATAGTTTATTTAAAGTAGCACCAAGTAATACTGTTGGGGCGCCCCTTAAGCATAAATTATATTGTTTTCCCAACCACGTATTCAATTTATAAAAATAAACAATGCCCAACTGAATAATATGAATATAACAACCCTCAATAATAAATCAAATTGCTTCTAAACCGAGTAAAACTAAATATTTTACCGAGTTAAGCATACTTAATAAAACAAAACATCATTTGTACCGCGTTTTAAATATATATTTTGCGTTCGTCCAGCTTCTTAAATAAAATAGTTTATTTAAAGTAGCACCAAGTAATACTGTTGGGGCGCCCCTTAAGCATAAATTATATTGTTTTCCCAACCACGTATTCAATTTATAAAAATAAACAATGCCCAACTGAATAATATGAATATAACAACCCTCAATAATAAATCAAATTGCTTCTAAACCGAGTAAAACTAAATATTTTACCGAGTTAAGCATACTTAATAAAACAAAACATCATTTGTACCGCGTTTTAAATATATATTTTGCGTTCGTCCAGCTTCTTAAATAAAATAGTTTGTTTTCCCAACCACGTATTCAATTTATAAAAATAAACAATGCCCCATTTAATAATATGAATATAACAACCCTCAATAATAAATCAAATTGCTTCTAAACAGAGTAAAACTAATTATTTTACCGAGTTAAGCATACTTAATAAAACAAAACATCATTTGTACCGCGTTTTAAATATATATTTTCCGTTCGTCCAGATTCTTAAATAAAATAGTTTATTTAAAGTAGCACCAAGTAATACTGTTGGGGCGCCCCTTAAGCATAAATTATATTGTTTTCCCAACCACGTATTCAATTTATAAAAATAAACAATGCCCAACTGAATAATATGAATATAACAACCCTCAATAATAAATCAAATTGCTTCTAAACCGAGTAAAACTAAATATTTTACCGAGTTAAGCATACTTAATAAAACAAAACATCATTTGTACCGCGTTTTAAATATATATTTTGCGTTCGTCCAGCTTCTTAAATAAAATAGTTTATTTAAAGTAGCACCAAGTAATACTGTTGGGGCGCCCCTTAAGCATAAATTATATTGTTTTCCCAACCACGTATTCAATTTATAAAAATAAACAATGCCCAACTGAATAATATGAATATAACAACCCTCAATAATAAATCAAATTGCTTCTAAACCGAGTAAAACTAAATATTTTACCGAGTTAAGCATACTTAATAAAACAAAACATCATTTGTACCGCGTTTTAAATATATATTTTGCGTTCGTCCAGCTTCTTAAATAAAATAGTTTATTTAAAGTAGCACCAAGTAATACTGTTGGGGCGCCCCTTAAGCATAAATTATATTGTTTTCCCAACCACGTATTCAATTTATAAAAATAAACAATGCCCAACTGAATAATATGAATATAACAACCCTCAATAATAAATCAAATTGCTTCTAAACCGAGTAAAACTAAATATTTTACCGAGTTAAGCATACTTAATAAAACAAAACATCATTTGTACCGCGTTTTAAATATATATTTTGCGTTCGTCCAGCTTCTTAAATAAAATAGTTTATTTAAAGTAGCACCAAGTAATACTGTTGGGGCGCCCCTTAAGCATAAATTATATTGTTTTCCCAACCACGTATTCAATTTATAAAAATAAACAATGCCCAACTGAATAATATGAATATAACAACCCTCAATAATAAATCAAATTGCTTCTAAACCGAGTAAAACTAAATATTTTACCGAGTTAAGCATACTTAATAAAACAAAACATCATTTGTACCGCGTTTTAAATATATATTTTGCGTTCGTCCAGCTTCTTAAATAAAATAGTTTATTTAAAGTAGCACCAAGTAATACTGTTGGGGCGCCCCTTAAGCATAAATTATATTGTTTTCCCAACCACGTATTCAATTTATAAAAATAAACAATGCCCAACTGAATAATATGAATATAACAACCCTCAATAATAAATCAAATTGCTTCTAAACAGAGTAAAACTAAATATTTTACCGAGTTAAGCATACTTAATAAAACAAAACATCATTTGTACCGCGTTTTAAATATATATTTTCCGTTCGTCCAGCTTCTTAAATAAAATAGTTTATTTAAAGTAGCACCAAGTAATACTGTTGGGGCGCCCCTTAAGCATAAATTATATTGTTTTCCCAACCACGTATTCAATTTATAAAAATATACAATGCCCAACTGAATAATATGAATATAACAACCCTCAATAATAAATCAAATTGCTTCTAAACCGAGTAAAACTAAATATTTTACCGAGTTAAGCATACTTAATAAAACAAAACATCATTTGTACCGCGTTTTAAATATATATTTTGCGTTCGTCCAGCTTCTTAAATAAAATAGTTTATTTAAAGTAGCACCAAGTAATACTGTTGGGGCGCCCCTTAAGCATAAATTATATTGTTTTCCCAACCACGTATTCAATTTATAAAAATAAACAATGCCCAACTGAATAATATGAATATAACAACCCTCAATAATAAATCAAATTGCTTCTAAACCGAGTAAAACTAAATATTTTACCGAGTTAAGCATACTTAATAAAACAAAACATCATTTGTACCGCGTTTTAAATATATATTTTGCGTTCGTCCAGCTTCTTAAATAAAATAGTTTATTTAAAGTAGCACCAAGTAATACTGTTGGGGCGCCCCTTAAGCATAAATTATATTGTTTTCCCAACCACGTATTCAATTTATAAAAATAAACAATGCCCAACTGAATAATATGAATATAACAACCCTCAATAATAAATCAAATTGCTTCTAAACCGAGTAAAACTAAATATTTTACCGAGTTAAGCATACTTAATAAAACAAAACATCATTTGTACCGCGTTTTAAATATATATTTTGCGTTCGTCCAGCTTCTTAAATAAAATAGTTTATTTAAAGTAGCACCAAGTAATACTGTTGGGGCGCCCCTTAAGCATAAATTATATTGTTTTCCCAACCACGTATTCAATTTATAAAAATAAACAATGCCCAACTGAATAATATGAATATAACAACCCTCAATAATAAATCAAATTGCTTCTAAACCGAGTAAAACTAAATATTTTACCGAGTTAAGCATACTTAATAAAACAAAACATCATTTGTACCGCGTTTTAAATATATATTTTGCGTTCGTCCAGCTTCTTAAATAAAATAGTTTATTTAAAGTAGCACCAAGTAATACTGTTGGGGCGCCCCTTAAGCATAAATTATATTGTTTTCCCAACCACGTATTCAATTTATAAAAATAAACAATGCCCAACTGAATAATATGAATATAACAACCCTCAATAATAAATCAAATTGCTTCTAAACCGAGTAAAACTAAATATTTTACCGAGTTAAGCATACTTAATAAAACAAAACATCATTTGTACCGCGTTTTAAATATATATTTTGCGTTCGTCCAGCTTCTTAAATAAAATAGTTTATTTAAAGTAGCACCAAGTAATACTGTTGGGGCGCCCCTTAAGCATAAATTATATTGTTTTCCCAACCACGTATTCAATTTATAAAAATAAACAATGCCCAACTGAATAATATGAATATAACAACCCTCAATAATAAATCAAATTGCTTCTAAACCGAGTAAAACTAAATATTTTACCGAGTTAAGCATACTTAATAAAACAAAACATCATTTGTACCGCGTTTTAAATATATATTTTGCGTTCGTCCAGCTTCTTAAATAAAATAGTTTATTTAAAGTAGCACCAAGTAATACTGTTGGGGCGCCCCTTAAGCATAAATTATATTGTTTTCCCAACCACGTATTCAATTTATAAAAATAAACAATGCCCAACTGAATAATATGAATATAACAACCCTCAATAATAAATCAAATTGCTTCTAAACCGAGTAAAACTAAATATTTTACCGAGTTAAGCATACTTAATAAAACAAAACATCATTTGTACCGCGTTTTAAATATATATTTTGCGTTCGTCCAGCTTCTTAAATAAAATAGTTTATTTAAAGTAGCACCAAGTAATACTGTTGGGGCGCCCCTTAAGCATAAATTATATTGTTTTCCCAACCACGTATTCAATTTATAAAAATAAACAATGCCCAACTGAATAATATGAATATAACAACCCTCAATAATAAATCAAATTGCTTCTAAACCCAGTAAAACTAAATATTTTAACGAGTTAAGCATACTTAATAAAACAAAACATCATTTGTACCGCGTTTTAAATATATATTTTGCCCAACTGAATAATATGAATATAACAACCCTCAATAATAAATCAAATTGCTTCTAAACCCAGTAAAACTAAATATTTTACCGAGTTAAGCATACTTAATAAAACAAAACATCATTTGTACCGCGTTTTAAATATATATTTTGCGTTCGTCCAGCTTCTTAAATAAAATAGTTTATTTAAAGTAGCACCAAGTAATACTGTTGGGGCGCCCCTTAAGCATAAATTATATTGTTTTCCCAACCACGTATTCAATTTATAAAAATAAACAATGCCCAACTGAATAATATGAATATAACAACCCTCAATAATAAATCAAATTGCTTCTAAACCGAGTAAAACTAAATATTTTACCGAGTTAAGCATACTTAATAAAACAAAACATCATTTGTACCGCGTTTTAAATATATATTTTGCGTTCGTCCAGCTTCTTAAATAAAATAGTTTATTTAAAGTAGCACCAAGTAATACTGTTGGGGGCCCCTTAAGCATAAATTATATTGTTTTCCCAACCACGTATTCAATTTATAAAAATAAACAATGCCCAACTGAATAATATGAATATAACAACCCTCAATAATAAATCAAATTGCTTCTAAACAGAGTAAAACTAAATATTTTACCGAGTTAAGCATACTTAATAAAACAAAACATCATTTGTACCGCGTTTTAAATATATATTTTGCGTTCGTCCAGCTTCTTAAATAAAATAGTTTATTTAAAGTAGCACCAAGTAATACTGTTGGGGCGCCCCTTAAGCATAAATTATATTGTTTTCCCAACCACGTATTCAATTTATAAAAATAAACAATGCCCAACTGAATAATATGAATATAACAACCCTCAATAATAAATCAAATTGCTTCTAAACCGAGTAAAACTAAATATTTTACCGAGTTAAGCATACTTAATAAAACAAAACATCATTTGTACCGCGTTTTAAATATATATTTTGCGTTCGTCCAGCTTCTTAAATAAAATAGTTTATTTAAAGTAGCACCAAGTAATACTGTTGGGGCGCCCCTTAAGCATAAATTATATTGTTTTCCCAACCACGTATTCAATTTATAAAAATAAACAATGCCCAACTGAATAATATGAATATAACAACCCTCAATAATAAATCAAATTGCTTCTAAACCGAGTAAAACTAAATATTTTACCGAGTTAAGCATACTTAATAAAACAAAACATCATTTGTACCGCGTTTTAAATATATATTTTGCGTTCGTCCAGCTTCTTAAATAAAATAGTTTATTTAAAGTAGCACCAAGTAATACTGTTGGGGCGCCCCTTAAGCAGAAATTATATTGTTTTCCCAACCACGTATTCAATTTATAAAAATAAACAATGCCCAACTGAATAATATGAATATAACAACCCTCAATAATAAATCAAATTGCTTCTAAACCGAG